>NW_025207717.1:0-662 GCF_004010195.1 Chiloscyllium plagiosum | reverse complement strand
AACATCCTGGTAAATCTCCTCTGCACCTTTTCCAATGCTGCCATATCCTTCCTGTAGTGGGGCGACCAGAACTGTACACAATATTCCAAGTGTGGCCGCACCGGCATTTTGTATAGCTGCAGCATGATATTGCAGTTCCGGAACTCAATCTCACTACCAATGAAACCTAACGCACCGTATGCTTTCTTAACAGCACTATCCACCTGGGTGGCAACTTTCAGGGATCTATGTACATGGACTCCAAGATCCCTCTGCACATCCACACTACCAAGAATCTTTCCACTGACCCAGTACTCTACCTTCCTGTTATTCTTCCCAAAGTGCATCACGTCACATTGAACTCCATTTGCCACATCTCAGCCCAATTCTGCAGTTTACCCAAGTCCCCTGCAACCTGTAACATTCTTCCACACTGTCCACTACTCCACCGACTTTAGTGTCATCTGCAAATTTACTAATCCATCCACCTATGCCTGTGTCTAAGTCATTTATAAAAATGACAAACAGCAGTGGTCCCAAAACTTGTGGAACACCACTAGTAACCAGACTCCAGACTGAAGATTTTCCATCAACCACCACCCGCTGCCTTCTTTCAGAAAGCCATTTTCTAATCCAAACTGCCAAATCACCCTCAATTCCATGCCTCTGCATTTTCTCCATAT
>NW_025207716.1:0-13355 GCF_004010195.1 Chiloscyllium plagiosum | reverse complement strand
ATACAGAACCGGCCGGCCCATAGAAGACAGAGGGTGGTGGTAGATGGAAAATATTCAGCCTGGAGCTCGGTGACCAGTGGTGTTCCACGGGGATTGGTTCTGGGACCTCTCCTCTTTGTGATTTTTATAATTGGCTTGGATGCAGAAGTGGAAGGGTGGGTTAGAAAGTTTGACACAAAGTGTGATGGAGTGGTGGATAGTGTGGAGAGCTGGTGAAGGTTGCAATGAGACACTGACAGGATGCAGAGCTGGGCTGAGAAGTGGCAGATGGAGCTCATTATGGAAAAGTGTGAAGTGATTCACTTTGGAAGGTCAACTTTGAATCCTGAATACTGGGTTAAAGGCAGGATTCTTGGCAGTGTGGAGGAATAGAGGGATCTTAGGGTCCATGTCCATAGATCCCTCAAAGTTGCCACCCAAGTTGACAGGGTTGTTAAGAAGGTGTATGGTGTTTTATCTTTCATTAGCAGGGAGATTGAGTTTAAGAGCCACAAGGTTATGCTGCAGCTCTACAGAGTCTAGATCTGTGTGGTGCTGGAAAAGCACAGCAGGTCAGGCAGTAGCTGAGGAGCAGGAAAATCAACATTTTGGGCAAAAACCCTTCATCAGGAATTGAGGCAGGGAGCCTCCGGGATGGAGAGATAAATGGGGGTAGGGTGGGGCTGGAGGTGATAGGTCAGAGGGGAGGGTGGAGCAGGTAGGTGGGAAGGATGATAGGCAGGTAGGACAGGTCATGAGGGCGGTGCTGAGCTGGAAGGTTGGAACTGGGATAAGGTGGAGAGGTGAAATGAGGAAACTGGTGAAGTCCACATTGATGCCCTGAGGTTAAAGTGTTCCCAGGCAGACGATGAGGCGTTCCTCCAGGCGTTGGGTGGTGAGGGAGTGGCAGTGGAGGAGGCCCAGGACCTGCTCTATAGAGCCCTGGTTAGACCACACTTGGAATATTGTGTTCAGTTCTGGTCGCCTCATTATAGGAAAGATGTGGCAGCTTTGGAGAAGGTGCAGAGGAGATATACCGGGATGCTGCTTGGACTGGAGGGCATGTCTTGTGAAGATAGGTTGAGGGAGCTAGGGCTTTTCCCATTGGAATGAAGAAGGATGAGAAATGACTTGATAGAGGTGTACAAGATGATGAGAGGCAGAGATAGAGTGGGTAGCCAGAGACTTTTACCCAGGGCTATCAAGCGGGGGCATAATTTTAAGGTGATTGTAGGAAGGTTTCGGGGAGATGTCAGAGGGAGGTTCTTTACTCAGAGAGTGGGGGGGGGTGTGTGGAATGCACTGCCAGCGGTGGGAGTAGAATCAGAGACATCAGGGACATTTAAGTGTCCCTTGGATAGGCACATGGAAGATAGTACAATGAAGGGTATGTAGGTTAGTGTTATGAAGGTATAGAGATATACCATACCTTTGAAAGAATTGAAAAGCTAGCAAGGACTGACAAAGCACAGAGAGTCTGGATCAAAGTAAGAATGTAACACTTGGGAAATAAATAGCAGTAGCTGAGTTTCCATGAAGCAAAAAACAAATTCAAATTAGAGTAGGAGAAACGGTCAGCCGAACACCGAGGGTCGAAGTGCCCATACTGTGCTGGACTGTTCTATGTTCTATGTTCGAGATGCTACAGGATTTGCCAAACTTTTCCAGTAATTTCTGTTGATCCTACTGACAGATGGTGAAATTTGAGTCCAACGTGGGTCTGGAGGAAAAAATGTCAGCCTCATGCTCAGAAGCCACCCGACACCGGGTTATAGTCCAACAGGTTTATCTGAAATCACAAGCATTCGGAGCGCTGTCTTTTTGTCAGGTGAAGTGGAGGGAGGCAGCTATGTGAGGGGGCAACGCTCCAAAAGCTTGTGATTTCAAATACACCTGTCAGACTATAACCTGGTGTCAAGTGACTTCTGACCACGTCCACCCCAACACCGGCACCTCCATGTCAGAACCTCCCAGTGACTGCGTAACCACGACAATACTGACGTCAAACCCAATCGGCCCCCTGTCCTTCAGGGAAGGGGATCTGCCATCCTTACCCAGTCTGGCCTACATGTGACTCCAGACCTTCGACAGTGTGGTTTACATTCAAATGTTCTTAAGGCGATTAGGAATGGGCCGTAAACGGTTAGTGACACTGACATCCAATCAACAAATATTTTAGAAAGATACTCAGGTAGAAAGCGGGCAGGTGGTTGCAGGTGGGATTTGGGTAGGGCAGGGATTTTGTGGAGCACTGTGTTTGAGGCCTGAAATCGTACAGCATTTTATTTTTGTTTTTATTACTCTGCAGTTACGAGATCAACAAGAGAAATCCCAAAGACTGGAAACGGAGAAGGCTCCGCGGAGAAACCACACACACTGACCCTCACTGGGGTACACTCCCACACACACCGAGATCAACAAGAGAAATCCCAAAGACTGGAAACGGAGAAGGCTCCGCGGAGAAACCACACACACTGACCCTCACTGGGGTACACTCCCACACACACTGACTCTCACTGGGGTACACTCCCACACACACTGACCCTCACTGATGTACACTCCCACACACACTGACCCTCACTGGGGCACAGTCCCACACACACTGACTCTCACTGGGCTACACTCCCACACACACTGACTCTCACTGGGGTACACTCCCACACACACTGACCCTCACTGGGGTACCTAAACATTCACAACAATAAACCATCCACCAACACACACCACCTAAACATTCACAACAATAAACCATCCACCAACACACACCACCTAAACATTCACAACAATAAACCATCCACCAACACACACCACCTAAACATTCACAACAATAAACCATCCACCAACACACACCACCTAAACATTCACAACAATAAACCATCCACCAACACACACCACCTAAACATTCACAACAATAAACCATCCACCAACACACACCACCTAAACATTCACAACAATAAACCATCCACCAACACACACCACCTAAACATTCACAACAATAAACCATCCACCAACACACACCACCTAAACATTCACAACAATAAACCATCCACCAACACACACCACCTAAACATTCACAACAATAAACCATCCACCAACACACACCACCTAAACATTCACAACAATAAACCATCCACCAACACACACCACCTAAACATTCACAACAATAAACCATCCACCAACACACACCACCTAAACATTCACAACAATAAACCATCCACCAACACACACCACCTAAACATTCACAACAATAAACCATCCACCAACACACACCACCTAAACATTCACAACAATAAACCATCCACCAACACACACCACCTAAACATTCACAACAATAAACCATCCACCAACACACACCACCTAAACATTCACAACAATAAACCATCCACCAACACACACCACCTAAACATTCACAACAATAAACCATCCACCAACACACACCACCTAAACATTCACAACAATAAACCATCCACCAACACACACCACCTAAACATTCACAACAATAAACCATCCACCAACACACACCACCTAAACATTCACAACAATAAACCATCCACCAACACACACCACCTAAACATTCACAACAATAAACCATCCACCAACACACACCACCTAAACATTCACAACAATAAACCATCCACCAACACACACCACCTAAACATTCACAACAATAAACCATCCACCAACACACACCACCTAAACATTCACAACAATAAACCATCCACCAACACACACCACCTAAACATTCACAACAATAAACCATCCACCAACACACACCACCTAAACATTCACAACAATAAACCATCCACCAACACACACCACCTAAACATTCACAACAATAAACCATCCACCAACACACACCACCTAAACATTCACAACAATAAACCATCCACCAACACACACCACCTAAACATTCACAACAATAAACCATCCACCAACACACACCACCTAAACATTCACAACAATAAACCATCCACCAACACACACCACCTAAACATTCACAACAATAAACCATCCACCAACACACACCACCTAAACATTCACAACAATAAACCATCCACCAACACACACCACCTAAACATTCACAACAATAAACCATCCACCAACACACACCACCTAAACATTCACAACAATAAACCATCCACCAACACACACCACCTAAACATTCACAACAATAAACCATCCACCAACACACACCACCTAAACATTTACAACAATAAACCATCCACCAACACACACCACCTAAACATTCACAATAATAAACCATCCACCAACACACACCACCTAAACATTCACAACAATAAACCATCCACTAACACACACCACCTAAACATTCACAATAATAAACCATCCACCAACACACACCACCTAAACATTCATAATAATAAACCATCCACCAACACACACCACCTAAACATTCACAACAAACCTACACTGGCAGTTCAGTCAGTGTGAGGTGAAGGGATTTGAGAATTTCAGGTCATCACTTGATGAATATTTAAACATCCCAGACAGCTGGGAGATTTGCAAATGGATTCTGTCTCGAGTCCGTTCATAAGGCAATTTATACGCACAGCCAATACCGAAGTACAGGAAATGTTGCTTTGTCTTCAAAATTGCACCCCTGCATGGGATCACATTCCTAAGTATGGGCATGAATAGATTGAACATTTGTAAAGTGGAGACCCCTCTGTATTCCAAAGGTAAAACCCAAACCTGCATTAACATGCTGCGCTCAGTCATAGAGCCCACATTAGGCTTGCTGTAAAACCCCATTTGGTTCTCTCACGTCCCTCCTAGAAGATGTGTTAAATGTGGGGAGAAAGGTGGTCACTGGACAAGTAATCCAGACACCCGAGCTGCAGCAGTTTAAATTCAATCTGGGGATAATTCATTTATCAATTTCAATTCCTAAAAACACATCTGGAATTCAAAAGCCAATCCCAAGAAAGACGACCATGATCCCAAATGACATTGAGCATGGCAAAGACACGCCTGCCTCAACTTTGTCCTTTGGGGTAGGACATCTACCATTCTCAGGGGAAAGCAAGGACTGGAGATCAGAGTTGAAGAGTGTATTGCTGGAAAAGCACAGCCGGTCAGGCAGCGTCTGAGGAGCAGGAGAATTGACATTTCGGGCAGAAGCCCTTCATCAGGAGTTAGGCTCATTCCTGATTAAGGGGCTTGTGCCCGAAACGTCAATTCTCCTGCTCCTCAGACGCTGCCTGACCGGCTGTGCTTTTCCAGCAACACATCTACCATCCTTACTCTTCTGGGCCATTTGTGACTCCAGATCCAAAGCACTTTGTGTTGACTTGTGACTTTGAAATGGCCCTGTGAGACAACAAGTTGCATTCAAGACAGTCACTCACCAACACCATCTCCAAGGTAATCAGGGATGGATCGCCAATGATAGTCATATCATGAGCTAACCTTAACAAAGCCAGGGGTCCCAAGTATCATCTGAAGACACCCTATCCTCCTTTCCAGCCGATTGCAACGGAAGAGTGGTGGAGGATACGGATTGTTTCTTTCAGGAGTTTGGTGGAGGTGGGGGGGGATGGGTTTGGAGACACCTTCCCACACCAACTCTATTTTCCTTTTCCACTTTACAATTCCAAGTGTAAAGAAAGACAGGCCATTCGGCCCAAGTATTTCATGCTGACACCTGTGCTCCACAGGAATCTCCTGAGGCCCATTCCACATCAGACCTCTTCACCTTCCCCTGCCATCGCTTCCTCTTTGGTGGTTTACACAGCTTCCAACTCAACCAGACCTGTACTTTTCAACTCAAACACTCCCTGTGGCACTGAACGCCACATTCTCACCATCTTGAGAGAAAAACTCGCGAAACTGGAATATCCCAGTGAATTTTTTCATGACTCTGTCAGCTTCCCCACAACTGGAAATGTTTACTCCAGGTCCATTCTTTCACACCCATTCAAAGACAAAGTCTAACAAATCACTCATCTGTGTGTCTGTGTCCATAAGGCAGAGATAGGGGAAGGGTGTTCAGTGCTTCTAGTTAACTACACCCTTTCAACTCCAGTACCATCCTTGTGAACCATACTCCTCTGTATCACCTGCAGTGTCTTTTTGTGTGCTACAGGGTCGAGAGTGTGGTGCTGGAAAAGCACGGTGTGTGATACAGACATCAGGTGTGTGCACAGTCCCCTGATAGCAGCCTGGTCAAGGTTTAATTCAAGTCTCCATTGGCTTGCCTACATTTCAGTTCTCCTCCTGGCAGCAGACTGTCCAGCTGAGGCAAACATTTTCACTTTACTCACCCAGTTACAAATGGCCAGGGTGATTTTGGAGGAGGGGAAAAACTAGGCCTGGAAGTGCACCACACATGAGGTCAGGGCACAAGAATCAAATGCGTCATATCTGCATCTCCTTCTCTTGCAGCCCAGAGGAATGCTGAAATCTGAATTGACCCCGCTGACCCACACACAGCCCGAGTTACATACGTAGTATCGAGCCCAAAGGTCTCTGCTGAGAACCACTTGATGCAGATGCCACATTGCAGCTCCACTCCGCCAAGGTGCCGAACAGTCTCTTCCTCCAGTGCCCCCGGTTGCTGGACATCAGTGGTCTCCGTGCTTTCAGCAGCAGCCTCCTGGGAAAAGAAACAGAGGACAACCTGAGCATCTGAGATGGACACCAGCAGCGATGCTACCTGATCTGTACGACAGGATTGTACCAGCTCCATCACAACAAAACACCAAAATGTAAACTGAAAGCACCGGAAATACTGAACAGATCTGGCACTGGCTGGGGACAGTACAGGCATGGCACTCATGTCGAGTACATTCAGCACTCAGGAAAACAAACATTGGCTCAAAACAGCTGGAATCAACTAATACCCCAAACTGCACAAAAGCATTCACTCACAAATGCACCCAGAGAAACCTGTGCTCCGCAACAAGATGAGGAAGGATAGCCCAAGACAATGTGTTCTGTGCAGCTTGGAGCAGAGGTGGCAAAGAACTGGCTCTTCCTTGACCGCTGTCTCTCGTTAAGTAACCGGTACGACTTGATGGATTGGAAGCTTCAACGTTTCATGTTCTATTCAGTGCACACTTCATCAGATGTAATCCAAGATGGAGGACGGGAAAAATTTCTGGCTGTAAGAGCTGCTCCTTCTTTTGAGGTATTTTAGGTGCTGGAGGTGATTTCCTCAAATTCCAGGAGCAGCAATTACTGTTTTAAATGCTGTTGCACTGTTTTGGAACTTTGGAAAAAAAAGTCAAAACAACAGCAGTTTTAAAAGGGAGAAGAGCAGACAAAGGAAGCACATGGTGAGGACAGTGCAGGAGAGAGGGAGAGAGAAAGAGAATTTGCACAGTTACTGCCTTTGCGGTTTTTGAATTCACGTGTCGCTGGACATCGGAGTTGCATCTGGGAAAATTAACAAACAGTGAATTTCACAACTAATCTTGGAGGAATTGGTTTGGGTGAAGTTCACAGCACAGAATCAGAAAAGTTAATTGTTGTTTTAAGTCTGTCCAAGAGAAAGGCTGTATTAGTGAGTACAGTGCGTTCTTTCTTGATTATATGTTTTTGGAGATAAGTCTCTTGATTAAACTTGAAATATAAGCCAGAACTATTAATTTAACCTGGGGCAGTGTTTGTAGAGGAATAAGACGGTTATTTTCTGGGTCTGTAGATTGTGAAGGAGCAAAAATGGCCTTTGCAGTGATATGTACTTCTTGTCAGATGTGGGAGTTTCAAGAGAGTTTAAGGGTTACTGCGGATTATATCTGCCATAAATGCTGTTGGATGTGAATCTTATCAGATTGAGTGGATCGGTTGGAGAGACAGATAGAAGCGATGAGGAATTTGCAACAGCAACAGTATGTGATGGATGGCAGTTTTGGGAAGGGGGGAAAGACTCAGATACAGTCACATAGATGGGTTAACTCCAGGAAGAGTGAGAGAGGTAGGCTCCTAAGGCAGGAGTCTTTTGTGGATATAACCATTTCAAACAGATATGCTGTTTTGGAAAATGTAGGGGGTGATGGATTCTCAGGGGAACGTAGCACGAACAGCCAAGCTTCTGGTATTGAGACTGGCTCTAATGCAACGAGGAGTACGTCAGGTTCCAAGAGATCAATTGTGTTCGGGGATTCTGCAGTCCGAGGTATAAACAGACGTTTCTGTGGCCAGCAGAGAAAAAGCAGAATGGTGTGTTGTTTCCCTGGTGCCAGGATTAAGGATGTCTCAGAGAGGGTGCAGAATGTTCTCACGGGGGACAGGGGCCAGCAGGAGGTCATTGTCCACATTGGAACCAACGATATAGGAAGGGAAAAGGTTGAGTTTATGAAGGGAGATTACAGAGAGTTAGGCAGAAATTTAAAAAGGAGGTCTTCAAGGGTAGTAATATCTGGATTATTCCCAGTGCTACGAGCTAGTGAGGGCAAGAATAGGAAAATAGAGCAGATCAATGCATGGCTGAGGAGCTGGTGTATGGGAGAAGGATTCTCCCATTTGGATCATTGGAATCTCTTTTGGGGTAGAAGTGACCTGCACAAGAAGGACAGATTGTACCTACATTGGAACGGGACTAATATACAGGCAGGGAGATTTGGTAGAACTGCTTGAGAGGATTTAAACTTTGGGGGGGGGGGGGGGGGGAACCCAGGGAGATAGTGAGGAAAGAGATCAATCTGAGACTGGTACAGCTGAGAACAGAAGTGAATCAAACAGTCAGAGCAGGCAGGGACAAGGTAGGACTAATAAATTAAACTTTCAATGCAAGGGGCCAAACAGATGAACTCAGGGCATGGTTAGGAACATGGGACTGGGATATCATAGCAATTACAGATACATGGCTCAGGAATGGGCAGGACTGGCAGCTTAATGTGCCAGGACACAAATGCCACAGGATAGAAAGGGAGGCAAGAGAGGAGGGGGAGTGGCATTTTTGATAAGGGATAGCATTACAGCTGTGCTGAGGGAGAATATTCCCGGAAATACATCCAGGGAACTTATTTGGGTGGAATTGAGAAATAAGAAAGGGATGATCATCTTATTGGGGTTGTATTATAGACCCCCTAATAGTCAGAGGGAAATTGAGAAACAAACTTGTAAGGAGATCTCAGCTACCTGTAAGAATAATAGGGTAGTTATGTTAGGGGATTTTAACTTTCCAAACATCGACTGGGACTGCCATAGTGTTAAAGGTTTAGATGGAGAGGAATTTCTTAAGTGTGTACAAGACAATTTTCTGATTCAGTATGTGGATGTACCTACTGGAGAAGGTGCAAAACCTGACCTACTCTTGGGAAATAAGGCAGGGCAGGTGACCGAGGTGTCAGTGCGGCTGGAAAATGGGAAGCCTTCAGAAATGAGATAACAAGAATCCAGAGAAAGTATATTCCTGTCAGGGTGAAAGGGAAGGCTGGTAGGTATAGGGAATGCTGCATGACGAAAGAAATTGAGGGTTGGTTAAGAAAAAGAAGGAAGCATACGTCAGGTATAGACAGGATAAATCGAGTGAATCCTTAGAAGAGTATAAAGGCAGTAGGAGTATACTAAAGAGGAAAATCAGGAGTGCAAAAAGGTACATGAGATAGCTTTGGCAAATAGAGTTCAGGAGAATCCAAAGGGTTTTCACAAATATATTAAGGACAAAAGGGGAACTAGGGAGAGAATAGGGCTCCTCAAAGATCAGCAAGGCAGCCTTTGTGTGGAGCCGCAGAAAATGGGGGAGATACTAAATGAATATTTTGCATCAGTATTTACCGTGGAAAAGGATATGGAAGATATAGACTGCAGGGAAATAGATGGTGACATCTTGCAAAATGTCCAGATTACAGAGGAAGAAGTGCTGGATGCCTTGAAATGGTTAAAGGTGGATAAATCCCCAGGACCTGATCAGGTGTACCCAAGAACTCTGTGGGAAGCTAGAGAAGTGATTGCTGGGCCTCTTGCTGACATACATGTATCAGCGATAGTCATAGGTGAGGTGCCGGAAGACTGGAGGTTGGCAAACGTGGTGCCACTGTTTAAGAAGGGCGGTAAAGACAAGCCAGGGAACTATAGACTAGTGAGCCTGACCTCAGTGGTGAGCAAGTTGTTGGAGGGAATGCTGCGGGACAGGATGTACATATATTTGGAAAGTCAAGGACTGATTAGTGATAGTCAACATGGCTTTGTGCATGGGAAATCATGTAGCTCAAACTTGATTGAGTTTTTTGAAGAAGTAACAAAGAAGATTGGTGAGGACAGAGCAGTAGATGTGACCTGCATGGACTTCAGTAAGGCGTTCGACAAGGTTCCCCATGGGAGACTGGTGAGGAAGGTTAGATCTCATGGAATACAAAATGGACTGTCCATTTGGATGCAGAACTGGCTCAAAGGTAGAAGACAGAGGGTGGTGGTGGAGGGTTGTTTTTCAGACTGGAGGCCTGTGACCAGTGGAGTGCCACAAGGATCGGTGCTGGGTCCTCTACTTTTTGTCATTTACATAAATGATTTGGACAATGATTTGGATGCGAGCATGAGAGGTACAGTTAGTAAGTTTGCAGATGACACCAAAATTGGACGTGTAGTGGACAGCAAAGAGGATCACAACAGGATCCGGACCAGATGGGCCAATGGGCTGAGAATGGCAGATGGAGTTTAATTCAGATAAGTGCGAGGTGCTGCATTTTAGGAAAGCAAATCTTAGCAGGACTTGTACACTTCATGGTAAGGTCCTCAGGAGTGTTGCTAAACAAAGAGACCTTGGATTGCAGGTTCATAGCTCCTTGAAAGTGGAAACGCAGATAGATAGGATAATGTAGAAGGCATTTGGTATGCTTTCCTTTATCGGTCAGAGTATTGAGTACAGGAGTTGGGAGGTCATGTTGCGGCTGTACAGGACATTGGTTCGGCCACTGTTGGAATATTGCGTGCAATTCTGGTCTCCTTCCTATTGGAAAGATGTTGTGAAACTTGAAAGGGTTCAGAAAAGATTTAGAAGGATGTTGCCAGAGTTGGAGGATTTGAGCTACAGGGAGAGGCTGAACAGGCTGAGGCTGTTTTCCCTGGAGTGTCAGAGAGCGAGGGGTGACCTTATAGAGGTTTACAAAATTATGAGGAGCATGGATAGGATAAATAGACAAAGTCTCTTCTCTGGGATCAGAGAGCCCAGAACTAGAGGGTGAGAGGGAAAGATATAAAAGAGACCTAAGGGGCAACTCTTTCACACAGAGGGTGGTACATGTATGGAATGAGCTGCCAGAGGATGTGGTGGAGGCTGGTACAACATTTAAGAGGCATTTGGATGGGTATATGAATAGGAAGGGTTTGGAGGGATATGGGCCGGGTGCTGACAGGTGGGACTAGATTGGGTTGGGATATCTGGTCGGCGTGGACGGGTTGGACTGAAGGGTCTGTTTTCATGTTGTACATCTCTATGACTCTACGTGAACCAGAAAAGAACATAAAGGCACCATTCTCCTTATGAAAGTCACAGGCTCAGGTTACTCCTGCCTTGTGCTCTCTTGGAGACACTGACTCACAGCGAAGTTTGGATTTGGAGAAGGCCAGGTATGTCCAGGGCTATTGAGTGTGATCCAGGTCCCTGCAAGGGTGCAACTGCAACAGTGAATCTCAACCCCATCCAAGACAAAGCAGCCTACTCCTTGGCATCCCATCCCACCACGTTAACATTCACTCCCTCAACCACTGACACTTCAGAGCAACAGTGCGGACCATCTACGAGATGCACTGCAACAAATGGCCAAGGTTCCCCAGACAGCACCTTCCAACCCATGCAGGAGGACAAGGGCAGCAGGTAACAGAACACTGTGACTTGCAAGTTCCTTCTAAAATACTTCCCACCCCGACTTGAAAACATATTGCCGTTCTTCCAGTGTTATTAGGTCAAACTTCGTCACTTTTGAGTTCCTGTTGCACTTCACATACCAGATAGATTTGGAAATGTGTTCCATTCTTTAACCTGGATCCAAATCCAGGCAGTCCCTGCCGAATGGCACAGAACCAGAGTCCCTTCATCACACTGATTGCAGATCGCTCCCTGCCAGTTATGTTCAGACAATGTTGTGCTGCATCGAGGAAGCCTGTGATGAGGAGAGTGAGCCCTGGAGAGTAGCCGATTCTGAAACAGGATACAACAAGCCAAGGGGGGGGGGCTCTTGCAGTGCATTGGCTCTGGACACAAGGTCTGGGTTCAACTCCCATCTGTGCTAGAAATGTATCACATCACATGTCTGAACAGGTTGATTTCAAAGACTCACAACAAACTCAATAAACCCAAAATATCGGGTGTTTCCAAAGGAAGCAACACTCAGAAATGGTGCCAATCCAACCCCTTCAGAACCAGGTCTTACTGTTCTAAAAGAAAAAACTCTCTTACTTACAATGTCTTTCCCGGCAGAGGACTCCGTCTCCATTGTGACAACCAAGTCAGCCACTGCAGAATCACTGTAAAGAGAACAAACAGATCCTTACTGAATACTACAGTGATCACTGGACAGCTCTAAGTAACCACACACTCAGGGTGGGGGGAGGATAGTCCTGGGAATCAGACTGACAGGAATAGATCCAACATGGTCACAGTTAAAAATGGAACAGGCTCAAAGGGCTGAACTGCCAACTTCTGCTCCTGTGTGTCATCTCCTGAATGTGACGGTTGTTTTCGAGAGGAAATACAGAAACAGTGGGGCCAAATATCTCCCTCTGTGCTTTCTCCCCTTTGAAACAGTCCCTCGGGATTTGGTTGACTGAGGTCGAAGGTGACTGAGAAGTCCAATGCACAGTCAGCAGACCGTGTTTTTCGGTGGGCAGGTGGAGTTTGAAGTCTTGTGCAGATAATGTGTACCATGGGTGTCAGGGAGCAGTCTCCAACATCTTGAAAGGGTGTGACCATGCTCTCAAGCATCTTCCTGAAAGAAGCCACTCTATTTTGGGCAGTGACCAACAAGAGATTCCATGAGTTGACAGGGGGGGGGGGATTGATGGGGTTTGACCTCCTCCTCAATGCTTAAAGAACATCCAGAAGTGTTTCTGCTTCATGAGTGAGGTCGGGAGTCTGGTGTCCACCCAGCGAAGGCGGATTTGTACGATTAGCGCCTTGATCCACATCCCTGATGTGCTCTTCCGCAAACCAGGTTTGGACGATCGTGCATCAGTGTTACTGACAGGGTGCCCCTTCCCGGTGGGTCAGGCAAAAGCCATCGGCTCAAAACAAATCACTGTCCTCAAAACCCTGCTCAGCTCCTGTACAAGGGTGGAGCTGGCACACCGGGCACACAAGGATGGTCAACTTGGAGAGATGCCGATTCTTGTCAGGTGCCACCTGAATGAATTTGGAGGGGGCTCTCGGGACTCAGGTCACACGGGGTCAATGGGAGATGATGGGGGGTGTT
>NW_025207715.1:5886-13354 GCF_004010195.1 Chiloscyllium plagiosum | reverse complement strand
GACTTGTTGGGCCGAAGGGTCTGTTTCCACACTATAATCTAATCTAATCTAATTTACTGCATCACTATCACCTGGACAGCCTCACATGTCCTGCAGCATTGTCAGCCTCACCCCCTTACACGTGCTGCATCACTGTCACACTGACTTCCTCGCTCTTACTGCATCATTATTAGCCTGAAACCCTCATAACTACGGCTTCACTATCTCCCTGACCCTTCACACTTATTGCGTCACTATAAGCCAGGCCATCTCACACTTACTATGTCACTGCCAGCCTGACCACTCACACTTACCATGTCACTATTAGCCTGACCCCTTCACAATTATACGTCACTATCACCATGACCGCCTCACACTTACTACGTCACTATGACTCTGACCGCCTCACGTTTATTGTGTCACTATTACCCTGACACCTCACACTTTCTGCGTCACTATCAGCCTGACCCCTCACACAAACTGTGTCAAGATCAGCATGATCCCATCAAATTTAGTGCGTCACTATCAGCCTGATCCCCTCATTCTAACTGCATTACTATCACTATGACCCCCTCACAATTACTGCGTCACAATCAGCCTGACACCTCACACTTACTATGTCACTATCCACTGATCCCCTTAATCTGACTGATTCACTCTCAGTCTGACTCTTCACAGTTACTGCATCACTATCAGCCTGGCAACGTCACACATAGTGTGTCACTATCAGTACGACATCTCACATGTACTGTGTCACTATCAGTCTGACCGCCTCACACCTACAACGTCATTATTTCCCTGACCACATGAGAATTATTATATCACTATCGGCCAGAGACCTCAAACGTTCTAAGTCGTTATTCATCTGATACCCTCACTGTGACCGCTTCACTCTCAGCATAACCCCTGCACAGTTACTGCGTCACTATCACCCTGACCCACTCACTCATACTAATTCACGATCAGCCTGATCCCCTCAGACTTAGTGCATCACTCTTCGACTGACGTTTCACAATTACTGCATCACTGTCAAGCTGACCCTTTCATGCTTGCCACGTCGATATCACCCTGTCCCTCTCATACTTACGGCTTCACTATCACCCCCACCCCACACAAGTACTGCATCACATCACCCTGACCCCCTCTGACTAACTGCGTCAGTATCACTATGACCCCCTCACATTTACTGCCTCACTATCACCTTGACACCCTCGCTTTTATTGCGTCATTATCAGCCTCTACCTTCACACTTAATGTGTTCCTATAAGCCTGACCCCGCTCATCTACTGCATCATATCGCCCTGCCACCCAAACACTTAGTGTAATTTCATCAGACTGACCCCTGAAAATATTGTGTCACTACCAGCCTAATACCCTCACACTTCCTGTTTCACTACCATACTTACTCCTCACACTTACTGTGTGTCTCCAAGCCTGAAACCCTCACCCTTACTGCATCAAAATCACCCTGACCCATCACACCTACTGTGTCACTGTAAGCCGGACGACCTCACACTTATGGTGTCACTATCGCCCTGACCCCCTCACACTTACTACGTTCCTATCAACCTGGCACCCTGACCGCTTCACACTTAGTGCATCACTATCACCCTGACCGCCTCACACATGCTACGTCACTGTCAGGCTTACTCCTCACAATTATTGCGTCACTATCAGCCTGATATCATCAACCGTATGGCGTCACCATCAGCCTGAACCCCTGACACTTACTGTATCACTCTCAACCTGATACCTCAAATTTACTGAGTCACCATCCTCACACTTATTCCTTCACTATCACCCTGGCCCCTCACACTTACTGCGTCAATATCTGCCTGATACCCTCGATCTTACTGAGTCATTATCATCCTATACTCTCATACTTAATGTGTTACTATCAGCTTGGCACCATCAAATTTACTGTATCCCTATCTCCCTTACAGCCTCACACTTATTGCATCACTCTCAGCCTGATCCCTGAAACCTACTACGCCACTGTCGGCCTATTACCCTCAAACCTACACCTTCACTATCACCCTGACCTATTCACACTTACTACGTCACTATCAGCCTGACCCCCTCACACTTACTGCGGCCTTATCAGACTTAACCCCTCACAATCACTGTGTCACCATCAGCCTGACCACATCAGACATGCTACGTTACTACCACACTGACACCCTGACACTTACTGTCTCACTATCACAGTGGCCCCCTCTCACTTACTGGGTCACTATCTGCCTGATGCCTTCTACTTATTGTGTCTCTATTGCCGTGACCCCCTCACACGTACTGCATCACTGTAATCGTGGCTCCCTCATGCTTACTGCATCACTGTCAGCCTCACCCCGTCACACGTACTGCTCAGTCTTACCTTGACCCCCTCCGATGTACTGTGTCATTATCACCCTGAGTCCATCACAATTACTGCGTCATGATCAGCCCGATCCCATCAAACTTAGTGTGTCACTATCAGCCTGACCCCTCACAATTACTACGTCACCATCAGACTGTCCCACTGACATTTACTGCTTCAGTAACATTCTGACACCCACACAATTCCTGCGGCATATCTACATATGCCCCTCACACTTACTGCTTCATTACCACTCTTACTCCTCAAACTTACTGCGTCAATATCGCCCTGCCCCTTCGCACTTACTACATCACCAACTGCCTGACACATTCACACATAGTGTGGCAATATCAGCCTGGCCGCTGAAACCTACTGTGTCTCTATCAGACTAATGCCCTCTCACTTCCTCTTTCACTATCACGCCGACCCGCTCACATTTACTGCGTCACTATACCACAAATCCTTTCACTTACTGCATCACTATCACCTTGACTTCTCACACTTACTGCATCACTATCAGCCTGATCCTCTCACACTTACTGAGTCACTATCACCCTGAGCTACTCACACTTACTGCGTTACTATAAGCCTGAAATCCTCAAACTTACTGCAATACTATCACGCTGATCCGTCACAATCCTTGCGTCATTAACCCCGTGCCCCCCTCACACTTTGTGCGTCACGGTCAGCCTGATGTCCTTACACTTACTGCGTCACTGTCAGACTGACCCTTCACACTTACTATGTCACTACCAGCCTGACCATCTCACACTGACTGCGTCAATATCAGCCTGAAGCCTTCACGCATACTACATCACTGTCACCCGCACCCCCTCACACTTACAGCGTGTCAGTCTGATTCTCTCACACTTACTGTGTCAATTCCACACTGGCCCCCTCACACGTCGTGCGTCACTATCAGCCTGCCCCCTCACACTAACTGCATCACTATCACACTGTCCTCCTCTCACTTACCACGTCACTATCTGCCTGAACACCTTGCACCTACTGCTTCAGAATCAACCTGATCCCCTCACATTTACTGCGTCATGATTACACTGACTCCCTTACGCTCACTGAATCACTATCAGCCTGACCAACGCACACTTACTACGTCACTATCACCCTGACCCGCCTCACACTAATTGCGTTACTATTAGTCTGACCCCTCACAATCACTGTGTCACTATGACCATGGCCACCTCACACTCACTGCTTCGCTATCACCTGGATCTCCTCACACTTACTGTATCACTATCAACGTGGTCCCCTCACACACCCTGCGCCACGACAGACTTGAGCCCCTCACACCAACTGCGTCACTACCAGCCTGATCCCCATACTTACTCCGTCATTATCCCCCTAAACCGGTCGCACATACTGTGTCACTATCACCGTGGCACCCTCACACGTACAACGTCAGTATCACCCTGACCCCCTCACACTTACAGCGTCACTAGCACAAAGCATACCATACAATTATTGACGTCACTATCTCCCTGACCCTTCACACTTACTGCGTCACTATCACACTAACCCCTGACGCTTACTGCATCACTCTAAGTCGGATGACATCATACTTATTGCATCTCTATCAGCCTGACAACTCACACTTCCTGCGTCGCTATCGGCCTGAGCCCCTCTAACTTACTGAGTCACTATCACCATATCCACCTCACACTTACTGAGTCACTATCACACTTACCTCCCCAAACTTGCTGCATCACTCTCACTCTGTCCGCCTCACATTTTATGTGTCACTGACACACTGACATCTTCAGTCTTTCTGCATCACTATCAGCCTGACCACTCACACATGCTGCGTCACGGTCAGCATGATCCCATCATATATAATGCATCACTATAAACCTGACACTCTCATACTAATTCCGTCACTATCACAATGGCCCCCTCACACTTACTGCAACATAATCAGCCTGACACCCTCACAGTTAATGCGTCACTATCAGCCCGACATCTCACATGTACTGCGTCTCTATCAGCCTTACCCTCTCACACTTACTGCTCACTATCATCCTGACCCCCTCGCACCTACTAACTCATTATTATCCTATCCTCCGCACGAATACAGCGGCACTATTAGCCTGTCTCCACAAACTTTCTAGTCGTTATTCACCAGATCCCCTTGTGCTGACCACTTCACTCTCAGCCTGATCCGCGCACACTTACTGAGTCACTATGACCCTGACCCTTACTACGTCACTATCACACTCAGCCACACACACTTACTGCGTAATTATCAGCCTGACCAGCTCACAATTACTGCGTCACTAGCACCCTCAACCTTCACACTCACTGAGTCACTAAAACGCTGACCCCCTCACGTTTACTGCATCACTATAAGCTTGATAGGCTCACTCTTACTCTGCCACTATTAGCCTGACCCCCTCACACGTATTGCATCACTATAAGCCTGTCACCCTCGCACTCGTACTTACTGCGTCCCTATAAGCCTGTCCTCTCCCACTTTGTGTGTCATTATCAGCCTGGCTCCTTCACACTTACAGTGGCACTATCTACCTGAACCACTCACACTCACTGCATCACTGTCACCCTGACCGCTTCACATTTATTGCGTCACTGTCACCCAGACCCGTTACACATTCTGCGTCACTATCAATTAATGTGTCACTATCCGCCTGATCCCATAAAACGTATTACATCACTATCAGCCTGACACCCTCACACTAACTGCTTCACTATCACCTGGACCCCCTCACACTTACTGTGTCACTCTCAACCTGACCCCTAAAACGTACTGCGTCAATATCATCCTGACCACCTCACACTTCCGCGTCACGATCAACCTAATCCCTCCAATCCCTGATCCCCTCTCACTTACTGCTTCACTCTCAGCCTGATCCCCACAAATTTACTGCATCATTATCACCCTGATCCACTGACACTGCATCACTCACACAGCCTGCTCCCCGCACACTTACTGCATCACTATCAGACCGACTCCTCACATTCACTGCGTTACTGTTAGCCTGACCCCCTCATATTTGCTGCATCACCATCACTCTGACCCCTTTACACTTACTGCTTCACTATCACCGTGATCCCCTCACAATTTAGCGTCACTATCACACTGGCCCCATCACACTTACTGCGTCACAATTTGCCTGACGCCCTTATAATTTCTGCATCACTATAACTCTGAACCCCTCCCACGTACTGCATCACTATAACCGTGCCTCACTCATACTTACTGCGTCACTATCAGCCTCACCCCGTCACACGTACTGCTCAGTCACACCCTGACCGTCTCAGAATTACTGTGTCATTATCACCCTGACCCCCTCACTTTGTCGTGATCAGCCTGATCACATCAAACTTAGTGGGTTGCTATCAGCCTGACCCCCTCACAATTACTGTGTCACTATCACCCTCAGCCCCACATGGAAAACTGTCCCAGTCTTTTCAACCGCGCCCTACATTTTGAACACTGCAACCCTGACAACATCATTGTCCATATATTCTGAGCAATTTCACATGATTTTAAAAAAAAATCAGTGATTCTGATGATGCTGGATCACATTGAGCAATTGGAAACAGAAAGGGAAACCATGAAGCGAGTAATAATTTCAGGGCTGTACGATGCTGAGCAGCGGCCATTAGTGGGACTCATTTCGCTAGTGCACATTTGCGAACAGGCAAAAGGTCCCCCTTTTCGAGTAGTGTACAGAGAAAGTTGCACATGCTACGGGTCGTAAAAATATGACAGCAGTTGTGTGATCGCGGATTTAACGGATAGAGTGCAGGCAAGATTGAATCGATTCCAATGTTATATATCTACACGTGTGCAGTAGTTGATATGAACTTATATTTATGTCCTATGAAGTTCATTATAATGGGGTTAAGAGTTTGAAAAAGTAAATGAAATATGATGTAACTGTCATGTGCAACTTTCTCTAAACAGTACTCTATTCTTGGTTTTGGGTATGATTCCGAATTTTGCGCAGTTGACACTTTCGATTGTCCACAAAATCGTTCAGTCCCATCAGGTTTGGTAACTAAGACGATCTGCGAACTCCACTCACTTGACTCAGTTGAATGATTCTCACTGGACTCGGTCCAGTCCCTGTACACCTCCATCCCCCATCACAAAGGACTTAAAGTCCTCCGGTTCTTCCTTTCCCGCCATAGCAACCAGTACCCTTCCAGTGACACCCTCCTTCGAATGACTAAACTGGTCCTCACTCTGAACAACTTCTCTTTCCAATCCTCCCACTTCCTCCCAACCAAAGGAGTAGCCAGTGCACCCGCATGGGCCCCAGCTATGCCTGCCTCTTCGTAGGATATGTGGAACAGTCCATCTTCCACAGCTACACAGGCACCACCCCCCACCTTTCCTCTGTTACATCGACGACTGTATCGGCGCGGTCTCGTGCTCCCACGAGGAGGTTGAACAGTTCATCCACTTTACTAACAGCTTCCATCCCGACCTCAAATTTACCTGGACTGTCTCAGAGTCCTCCCTCCCCTTTTTAGACCTCTCCATTTCTATTTCGGGCGACCAAATCAACACGGACATTTACTATAAACCGACTGACTCCCACAGCTACCTATACTACACCTCCTCCGAACCTGCTCCCTGTAAAAACGCCATCCCATATTCCCAATCCCTTCGTCTCCGCCGCATCTGTTCCCAGGAGGACCAATTCCAATACCAAACAACCCAGATGGCCTCTTTCTTCAAAGTCCGCAATTTCCCCCCAAACGTGGTCGACGATGCTCTCCACCGCATCTCCTCCACTTCCCGCTCCTCCGCCCTTGAGCCCCACCCCTCCAATCGCCACCAGGACAGAACCCCACTGGTCCTCACTTAACACCCCACCAACCTTCATATGCATCGATTCATCCATCGTCATTTCCGCCACCTCCAAATGGACCCCACCACCAGGGATATATTTTTCTCCCCTCCCCTATCAGCGTTCCAAAAAGACCACTCCCTCCGTGACTCCCTCGTCAGGTCCACACGCCCGACCAACCCAACCTCCACTCCCGGCACCTTCCCCTGCAACCACAGGAGGTGCAAGACCTGCGCCCACACCTCCCCCCTCACCTACCTCCAAGGCCCCAAAGGAAACTTCCATATCCGCCACAGAT
>NW_025207715.1:0-5701 GCF_004010195.1 Chiloscyllium plagiosum | reverse complement strand
CGCCCTTCCCCCAAGTCCCTCCTCCCTACCTTTTATCTTAGCCTGCTTGGCACACTTTCCTTATTCCTGAAGAAGGGCTCATAACCGAAACGTCGATTCTCCTGCTCCTTGGCCTGCTGCACCTTTCCAGCTCTGCTCTCCAGCATCTGCAGTCCTCACTTTCTCCCTCAATGATTTCTTTGTCTGGCTTCACATTCACTTCCTTCCAAACCTGTGTGGCTTTGAAAGCATTAAGCTTGTAGGGGTATTGTTTTATCGGAACAGCATTCCATATATTCATTACATGCACAATTGTATTAGTTCTCCCGATCTTAATCCTGAATATATTCTAAGACTGCTGCAACAAAACACTTCATTTGGGCTCTTTGCTCCTGAGACGGACATTTCACTAATCAATCCCACGCCTCAAGAACTTCTTTATTGTTTAACTCAGTTTGAGGCATATCGAACTCAGACTTGTGTTGGCACTCAAACCTGATCTTACATGGGGCAACGCTAAATTTATGTTCATCGAACCCACAAATTAAAATTCTCTTTGGTAACAGGTCAGAAAGAGCCCATGTATGGCCATTTATTAATCTTAGAGACTGGGTGGATCCTGTATCTATTAAAATTATAATTTCTTTCCCTTCTTCCCCATTCCTTCGGAGTAAGGCAGGAGGTGAATTCTTCAGAGAAATCGGGCGCTAACGCCATAACCAGCCCTCGCCTATACTGTGCACTTCCTTGAGTGCTCCTCGACCTTTTTTGCTCCTTTCACCAATGCTACAAGCTTATCTTATTTTCCTGCATCTTTTGCACAGCGCGTTTCTTTAACAGTCAGCGCTGTGACCTTACCTATCCCACTTTACATCAATGGAAATACCTGAAGGCTTTCACCTCTCTTTCACCCCCTTGGCCTTTTCTAACCTCCGGTAAACAATTCCCGGTGTTCTCTACTCTTTGATTTGTAGTGTACGATATCCCCTTCTCTCAATTCTATCCTTCCCGGGATCACATTTTTTGTCATACATATTGCTTTATGAACTCATCTACATTCATCTGCAATCTCTGCTGCTCTTCTCACTTCTGAAATTGTTTTTTAAACAACATGAATTCTTATCATCTCTGGAAGTGAGCTTTTAAAATCCTCCAGCAGAATAATCGCTGTTCGAGTCTTAAGGGTCTCACCGAATTTTAAGCCCAGACCCATATATCAAGATTACTGTTGAGTTTCTTCGATGTCAAAATATGTCTGACGTGGTTCCTTCTTTGTGTTTCTGAACCGCTGTTTTTGTGCTTCTTGTACCTATTCATAAGCATTTAGAAAAGCCTCGTTGACCCCTTCATTATCTGTTGACCCCTCATCTGAATGTGTTGGAAATACTTTCCGAGTTCTGCCTCACAGTTTAGTCTGAACTAGCATTACTTACATGTCATCTAACAAATCCATCTGTTGAGATACTTTTTCAAATGAAATAAAAAGGCATCAACATCATTCTCATCAAAATGTGATAGTGTCAGCTTAATTTACTTCCTGTTAATTTTACTTTCATGATTGAGTCGCAACTTAGGAAGTTCAAATTCCCGTTCTTTCTCTCGATTCTGTCTCTCCGTTCACTTAGGGAAGAACATTTTCACTTTTTCTTTTCCTCTCTTTCACTTTTACTTTCCTCTCTCCCTCTCTCCATCTGTTTATCTTCTAACTCAATATTCTATTATAATTTATTTTTTCTAACCATACTGCTCTTGAATGTTTATCGGACATAACTAAGTGTCTGAAACTCTCCTTTCAAGTTTCAGTTATTCTTTTGACCTTGTTCAAACCCTTTTCTAACAACATTGATAATTCTAACGTTTGATCTTTTCTGCTCTTCCACACTTTCTTCCCAAAATTAAGAATATTCTTCGAACTCTGGAACCTCTTTAGCAGTTTTAAGAGCGATTTCTATCACTTTTAATTTATCCAGTCACAAGTAAGTTTGATCTTTTCTGCTCTTCCACACTTTCTTCCCAAAATTAAGAATTTTCTTCGAACTCTGGAACCTCTTTAGCAGTTCTAAGAGCGATTTCTATCACTTTTAATTTATCCAGTCACAAGTAATCGAAATTAAACCGATTGTCTCAGCCACGTTTTATTTATAGAATTAGGAAGCTAACCTGTAAGTATTTAAACCAGCTGGGACCTTCCATGCACCAAATGTGCTTAATTCTATCCAAATCTCAGACTGGATTTGTCTCAATCTGTCCAAACCTGGACGAGCCACAAAATTGTTCCGATTTGGCAGTGAAGTCGTCTGCTAATTGAACCAAAATACCCAGCAAAGCTCTCCTCGCCTTGTAATCTGTTAAAGTATGAGTTAGAGAGAACTCCACAAATTCCATTGTTAAAAGAAAAAAACACGAATTCATTCTTGACCTCTAAAAGTGACCATTAGAGAACAAAAGACCGAAGATGGCACAATTTGCAACTGAAGGCCTCCTTTCTCATAAAGTTTTGTTATCCCCCCCACCCAACTCTAACAATATGCTGATCCAGTGAAAATGACTATTAAAATTCCATCAACTAAATTTCCAAAGGCACCCAACATTTCAGTCGGTCAGTTTTGTTTCAGTTGCAAATTGTGCCATCTTCGGTCTTTTGTTTCATTGATGTTTCACATTCATTTACCTTTCGCAGAAAGTGTGAAGCTGCCAGACAATCTGACGATGGCAGTTCGGTACTCTCTGGCTAACTCTCAAAATGCGAACGTCTTTAGAGATCAAAAATTGGATTGTCTCTTTGGATCGATGTTGTGAAAAGTAGTCAATTCAAATTCGTTGTATCCCGGGGCACAATTAGAATTGATTGGTTAAACTCAAACTGTTGTGAAAACAGCCAAATGGTACATGTTTCCATTTTCCAGTAAACTCTACAACAGCTTAGTCAATCACATGACAAGTGCTTGGAAACGCTTTGTGCAAAACAGCATTCACTCACTCTGAAAGGTACAGAACACGCCTTCAACTTCATAACAATAACCTGTTCTATGCGTAAAAATACCTTGCAGTTTTTTTTTCTATATTATTAACAAACTTGCTGTCATATTTTCGCCTCTCTTCCCAAACAAACTGTTTTTGTAAATATTCACTAGCTTTCGAAGGCTTCTCAATTCTTTGGATTCCCAACAATCTTCACCACATTGCATGCTTTCACTTTTGTTTTTATTCTTTCCATTAGTTTCATTTTAAGGCTTCGTTACCTTATCCTCATTTAATTATGGTTATGCTTCTTTGAGTATATTCATTCTTTGTGAGGAATTTCAGCTGTACTTCCGAATTGTACGAGATAATCCTGTCAATACTGCCCCATCGTCTTCATTGCGAGGATCCTTTCCCGTTAACTATGTCCAATTCCCCCTCATACCTTTGTGATTATGATTGTGTCACATCCAAATATGAGTAATAGTTTTAAACTGAAGGATCAGGACTTGAGCGTTGGGACATGCAAAAACGATTGGCGCGAAAGAAAGAGAGATATGGAGGAGGTGAAGTATAAAATAGAGAAAACTACATTAAAGACAAAAGCAGATGTACTTCCCTGTTTATTTGGGCAATTCTCAAGTGCAGTGGTCCGCTGTACCTATTTTGTACAACAGAATAATATGTTCACATTCTTGGTGCAATGCCAGGCCGTATATCGCAAACAATGTGACAGACATTAGCTACCGGCAGAATGCAGCAGGCCAACATTTTTATTTGCTGGTAGAATCTGGATTCATTGAAATAAGGCGGTATATGAGATGCACGAATTTATAACACACATCCTGATAGGAATGTGAGATGAGATCAGGGAATCCCAGAAAGGCACGGAGGTAGCGGCATTGTTGAGAAAAGGGGGATATAACACCTTTTTGAGAATGAAATAATGTTTCATATTCTTGTATAGCACAATCAAAACTTCGCGAACTGTTTCTCTGTTGTTAATTCTTGCATCATGTGCACATATGAACAGACAAACATATTTACTTGACAATGTATAGAAAATCATTTTTCCACCACCCATTCAAGTTATCCTGTTTTGTTGACATTTTCACTTGTTGTTTCTTCTCCTAAATGTATTCGGCTTCTTTCAATGCATTTTACTTTAGACTGTCTGTCATAAAACGAATATTCATGGCTGGAGTGACTCCACAGTGACTGCTTTTTATTTCTTTTGTTTGTTAACTAATGCCAAATGCAACCTGTCTCTGATTCTTTAATCTACCATTTCAACAAAGAACGTAATTGAAAATGGATTATTTACTTCTGGAGTGAGGCCAAAAAACAGACAAATTGCAACTTCAAGTCATATAAACTGAGCAAAAAGATATTTTCTGCTTTTCTTGTGCCGCAGAGAAAACGTTGTCTCATTAGAGCAGTGAGAGGAAATTCTGAAGAAATCCGCACTTTCTTGCATATGTTCAGATTGTCCGTTTTCAGCCTGGCAATTCATTGCGGAGACGTCAGTGTCTTAACAATCTCTCGATTAGCTCTATTGAACGTGGTTTCAGAGAGATATGTATGAGTATATAATCGACCCTGTGACGTAAAACATCACCATTCTCCTCCACCTTTAAAACTATTGGAGGAATTGGAGATGGGCCATAAGGCCAATAGCAGGCGATAAAAGCATTCCACTCGAACGAAGAACTATTGTGATGTATTAAGGCTGTACTGAAAGGAGTTAACCGGAGATGGTTGTTCAGAGACTGAATGATGTCAGTCTTTTGGATCCTAACTGTGTCACGAGAGGGGTTCCTTTGTTCCATTAATAAGGGAATTCTTTGAATTCATGAACCTATAGTATCTACGGTGGAGTAATCTTCAACGTGCATAGGATGAGCAGAACGGGAAAATTCAGAATCTGGGAACAACAAAAGATGAGATGTTCCAATAATTGATCAGAATCAGAGAACAACAGAATGGAATATTACAAAATGGATCCGATTCTCAGAACTATTGATTGAAATGTTCCAAAAATGTACGAGAATCTCAGAGTCATAGAATGGAATGGTCAAACAATCGACAGACGTTTATCCTATGGTGTGTACTTGGTTTCTCATTTTTGGAAATGGATACCATCGCGTATTGAAGGGGTACTGATGATTATTCAGGCAGGTTACTATCCCATCCTTGCTCTTGTTGGTGTTCCTGGTAAGTTACTCTCTGTCCATTTATTGATTCTCTAAACTATTTTGAACACAATCACTTTTTCTGTTATCTATATTTTGGAAAGCTGTAAAAAATTGTATTCAGTTTCGTTCACAAGCTTCATTTTTATTCCATCGATTTATTACACTTCACTTGCAAATAAATGAGGAGGAACAACCTTTTTATAACAACCGAGGCCCCATTTTGTCCTGAGGTAATTTATATTTCTATATTCCTTCTCTCAGCAAAGCTGTCCACTACCAGGTCAATAATATCCCCAGTCTTCAGCATTGCGTCAGTGCTGTCTCTGAGTAAACCATCCAGACAGTTCTGGTTGCAGTTCTGTTCCTGTCAGTCTTCCAATTCCAAGTATTTCGATCGCAAACGTCTTCTTGCCTTTACCTGGGCTTCTGCCGGTGCAAGGCGTGTAGCCAGTTTGATTAGAAATGGGGTGTTACAGTTTTCTGTCACCTCTCTCAACATAAGCTGTAACTTCATGCTATTTATGCCCATGAAGTGACAGTTTCATTGAACTGTTTTGATGCTACAA
>NW_025207714.1:12561-13349 GCF_004010195.1 Chiloscyllium plagiosum | reverse complement strand
GTCTCCGGAGGGTCGGGTGGAATTGTTGGGCCGAAGGGCATGTTTCCGCACTGTAAGTAATATAAATCTAATTCTTTACTCAGAGTAGTAAGGGTATGGAATGCTTTGTCTGCTGCGGTAGTAGATTTGCCAACTTAAAATATATTTTAAGTCGTCATTGGACAAGCAAATGGACATACATGGAATAGTGTAAGTTAGATTGGTGTGACAGGTCAGCGCAACATTGAGGGCTGAAGGGCCTGCACTGCACTGTAATGTTCTATGTAGTGAGGATGCTGAAAGATAGGACACTTGAATGGCTCTCCTCCCTGGAGTGTCGTCCTCAGCAGCTGTCTCGGGTGTGGAAGGTTGGACCTGTGGGGAACGTTCTTCCTCTGATACCGTGTTGGAGTACACGCTGTGTGCACTCTGCTCTCACAGGTCATCAAACAGTTGATGAAGAAGGAGGTGACACTGGAGTTCTCTCGGGATCGCAAGTCTATGTCTGTACTGTGCACTCCGAACAAACCCAGTCGTACCTCAGCCGGAGCCAAGATGTTCGTCAAGGTTTGCCTCCTCACTCTCCTTACGTTGACCCTTCAATTCCTCTCTCCCAAAGCACCTCCCTGCCACCAACTCTGTCGCCTATGTCTGTGGTTTAACACACTACCCTGTAAAACTGTGTATCTCTCTCTCTCTCTTTCTCTCTTTCTCTTCTCTGCCTCCCATTGCTCGCACTCGCGCGCGCTCCCTCACTCCATCTTTCTCACTCCCCTCTCTCTGCCTCCATTTCTCCCTCTCTCTCTACC
>NW_025207714.1:7135-8855 GCF_004010195.1 Chiloscyllium plagiosum | reverse complement strand
GCTCTGAGGTTTCACATACATGTGCCATGTGTGTACACCCCGCTCTGAGGTTTCACATACATGTGCCATGTGTGTACACCCCGCTCTGAGGTTTCACATACATGTGCCATGTGTGTACACCCCGCTCTGAGGTTTCACATACATGTGCCATGTGTGTACACCCCGCTCTGAGGTTTCACATACATGTGCCATGTGTGTACACCCCGCTCTGAGGTTTCACATACATGTGCCATGTGTGTACACCCCGCTCTGAGGTTTCACATACACGTGCCATGTGTGTACACCCCGCTCTGAGGTTTCACATACATGTGCCATGTGTGTACACCCCGCTCTGAGGTTTCACATACATGTGCCATGTGTGTACACCCCGCTCTGAGGTTTCACATACATGTGCCATGTGTGTACACCCCGCTCTGAGGTTTCACATACATGTGCCATGTGTGTACACCCCGCTCTGAGGTTTCACATACATGTGCCATGTGTGTACACCCCGCTCTGAGGTTTCACATACATGTGCCATGTGTGTACACCCCGCTCTGAGGTTTCACATACATGTGCCATGTGTGTACACCCCGCTCTGAGGTTTCACATACATGTGCCATGTGTGTACACCCCGCTCTGAGGTTTCACATACATGTGCCATGTGTGTACACCCTGCTCTGAGGTTTCACATACATGTGCCATGTGTGTACACCCCGCTCTGAGGTTTCACATACACGTGCCATGTGTGTACACCCCGCTCTCTGAGGTTTCAACCTCTTCACCACCGTTCTCTAAGGTTCCACTGTTCCCCTGTCTGAGATTTCACTCCCTTTCTTTCCCTCTCCAAATGCTCGCGGCTGTCCCGCTCTAATGTTTCTTCTGCAATGTTTAATCCTGCTTTCTCTCTCCTGCTCCCTCTGATGTTTCATGCTCCGTCTTTGACGATCAAGGATACAAGTGGGAAGTTGTGGGTGGGATCCTTGGAGAAGCACTAAATGAATCCTTTTTGTCAATGTTGTCGAGGACAATACTGAGATACAGGCTACAAGACTGGATGGGATTGAGGTTCATGAGGAAGAGATGTTGCCAATTCTGGAAAGTGTGAAAAAAGAGACCTCCTCCAGGCCATGTGGCATTTATCCTTGGATTCCCTGGGAAGCCAGGGAGGAGATTGCAGAGCCTTTGGCTTTGATCTTTATGTTGTCGTTGTCTACAGGAATAGTGCCAGAAGTCTGTTCAAGAAGGGGAGGAGAGACAACCCTGGAGATTATAGACCAGCGAGCCTTACTTTGGTTGTGGGTAAAGTGTTGGAAAGGGTTATGAGAGAGAGGATTTATAATCGTCTTGAGATGGATAAGTTGATTAAGGATAGTCAACATGGTTTTGTGAAGGGTAAGTCGTGCCTCACAAACCTTGAGTTCTTTAAGAAGGTGACCAAACAGTCAGAGTTACAGAGATGTACAGCACGGAAACAGACCCTTCGGTCCAACCCGTCCATGCCGACCAGACATCCCAACCCAATCTTGTCCCACCTGCTAGCACCTGGCCCATATCCCTCCAAACCCTTCCTATTCATATCCCCATCCAAATGCCTTTTAAATGTTGCAATTGTACCAGCCTCCACCACATCCTCTGGCAGTTCATTCCATACACGTACCACCCCCTGTGTGAAAACGTTGCCCCTTAGGTCTCTTTTATATCTTTCCCCCCTCACCCTAAACCTATGCCCTCTAGTTCA
>NW_025207714.1:4992-6995 GCF_004010195.1 Chiloscyllium plagiosum | reverse complement strand
CTCCACTTTCAAGGAGCTATGAACCTGCACTCCAAGGTCTCTTTGTTCAGCAACACTCCCTAGGACCTTACCATTAAGTGTATAAGTCCTGTTACGATCTGCTTTCCCAAAATGCAGCACCTCACATTTATCTGAATTAAACTCCATCTGCCACTTCTCAGCCCATCTGGTCCAGATCCTGTTGTAATCTGAGGTAACCCTCTTCACTTATGGATGAGGGTAAAGCTGTTGATATGGTATATGTGGAGTTCAGTAAGGCGTGTGATAAGGTTCCCCACGGTAGGCTATTGCACAAAATATGGAGCCATGGGTGATTTAGCGGTTTGGATCAGAAGTTGGCGAGTTGAAAGAAGACAGGGTGGTGATTGATGGGAAATGTTCATCCTGAAGTTCAGTTACTAGTGCTCTTCCGCAAGGAGCTGTTTAGGGGCCACGGCTGTTGGTCATTTTTGTAAATGACCTGGATGAGGACAGAGAAGGAAGGGTTAGTAAATTTGCGGATGACACTGAGGTCAGTGGAGTTGTGGATCGTGGCTGAAGGTTACAGAGAGACATAGATGAACTGCAGAGCTGGGCTGAGAGGTGGCAAATGGAGTTTAATGTGGAAATGTGTGAGGTAATTCACATTAGAACGACTAACAGGAATGCAGAGTACTGGGCTAATGGTAAGATTCTTGGTAGTGTAAATGAGCAGAGAGATCTTGGTGTCCATGTACATAGATCCCTGAAAGTTGCCACCCAGGTTGATAGGACTGTTAAGGAGGCATACGGTGTGTTAGCTTTTATTGGTAGAGGGATTGAGTTTCGGAGCCATGAGATAGTGCTGCAGCTGGACAAATCTCTGGTGCGGCCGCACTTGGAGTATTGCGTATAGATCTGGTCACCGCATTACAGGAAGGATGTGGAAGCTTTGGAAAGGGTTCAGAGGAGATTTACCAGGAAGTTGCCTGGATGGAGGGAAGGTCTTACAAGGAAAGGCTGAGGGACTTGAGGCTGTTTTTGTTAGAGAGAAGAAGGTTGAGAGATGACTTAATAGAGACATAAGATAATCCGAGCGTTAGGTCGGGTGGACAGGGAGAGCCTTTTCCCTCAGAAAGTGATGGCTCGCATGAGGGGACATTGTTTTAAATTGAGGGGTGATAGATATAGGACAGATGTCAGAGTTAGGCTGTTTACTGCGAGAGTAGTCAGGGTGTGGAACGCACTGTCTGCAACAGTAGTGAACTTGCTAAATTTCAGGGCATTGAAATGGTCATTGGATAAAGATATGGCTGAGAATGGAGTAATGTAGGTTAGATGGGCTTCAGATTGGTTCCGCAGGTCAGCACAACATCGAGGGCCGAAGGGCCTGTACTGCACTTCAATGTTCTATTAGCATCCTCTGTATTATCCTCTGATGGTTAGTGTCCTCGTTCTCTCTAATGTTTAGTGCTCTGTCTGTCTGAATTAATGCACTTCCTCCTGTTTAGCTCTTCCTCGAATAAAGATTCTGTCCCTCGGAAATTTCATCTTCTGAGGTTCAATGTACCCTCTCTCGCATTCGTGTTCAGAGTTCTGTCTGCCTTGTTATATCTGATGTTTCAACACTTCTCCGTTCTTTCTCTGATGTTTAATGATCCCTTTGACATTCTCCTCTTTTATTTGATCTCTCCCTCTGATGTTTAATGCTCTCTCCGTTTTGATATTTGATCACACTCTGCCTCTGATTTCAATGGTCTGTCTCTCTTTCTCCTTCTCTGGTGTTTGAGCACTTCTCTACGATGTGTAGTGCTCTGTCTCCTGCAATGTTTGCAAACTCTCGTTCTGAACAATGCTTCCTCTCCTCCTCCTCCCTCTCTATCCTACTCTGATGTTTGATCTCTCCCTGTCTCCCGCTGCCCGAGTTCCCACTTTCTGTCTGATGTTTAGCAGATGCTCTCTTCTGTGACATATTTAACATCGCCCTCGCTCTCATGTCGGATACTGCTTCAGCTCAACCTCTCTCAGATGTTTGATCTGTCTGT
>NW_025207714.1:0-1650 GCF_004010195.1 Chiloscyllium plagiosum | reverse complement strand
AGGGGTTAGGGTGTGGGACGTGCTGCCTGAGGGTGTGGGGGAGGGAGGGTCATTCGAGGGGTTAGGGTGTGGGACGTGCTGCCTGAGAGTGTGGGGGAGGGAGGGTCATTTGAGGGGTTAGGATCGAGTGACCAGAACTGAACTGGATTTGTCATTGTGTTTACAAGGACAGGTCAGAGAGTGTGAATCCTCGAGCGAGTAACTCCCCTCCTGACTTCCCCCCAAAGCCTGTCCCACCATCGACAAGGCTTGAGGCAGGAGGGTGAGGGAATACTCCCCACTTACGCCTGGATGGGGGCAGCTCCAACAACACTTGAGAAACTGAACCCCCACACCCACAATCATCCCCTCATTCCCTCCCCCCACCGACGCTCAGTAGCAGCAGTGTTGTACCTGCTACAAGATGCCCTGCAGGATCACCGAAGACCCTCAGGCAGCATCTTCCAAACCCATGGCCACTTCCACCCAGAAGGACCAGGGGCAGCAGATACATGGGAACACCCCCTCACCCACCCCCCGCCCCCCACCTCCCCACCCCTTCCCCTCTGAGCCCCTCACTCGGAAATCTCTCTCTGTTCCTTCCTGGGTCAGAATCCTGGAATTCCCTCCCTCAGGGACACTGTGGGTCTACCCTACAGCACATGGACTGCAGCGGGTACAAGAAGGCCGCCACCCCTTCCCCTCTGAGCCCCTCACTCGGAAATCTCTCTCTGTTCCTTCCTGGGTCAGAATCCTGGAATTCCCTCCCTCAGGGACACTGTGGGTCTACCCTACAGCACATGGACTGCAGCGGGTACAAGAAGGCCGCTCACCCCCACACTCTTAAGGGGGGCAACTAGGGACAGGACCATAAATAGTGACCCTGTCTGTCAAACTCACCTCCCCTCAAAAAATATTTCCCCTTTCGTATGTGGTTCCCCGTTCCCTCCCCAGTGTCCCCATGCTCTCTCTCCCTCCACCTCTTCATCTTTCCTGGTCCCAGACTGACATGGTTTTTTCTCTCTCTCTCTCTGCCTGCTGCACGCCACCAGTATATTCCTGACAGCTGCTATCGGTATTCCTGAGGCTCTGATCCCGGTGCAGCTGCTCTGGGTCAACTTGGTGACGGATGGACTGCCAGCCACAGCTCTGGGCTTTAATCCTCCCGACCTGGACATCATGAGCAAACCTCCACGGAGCCCCAAGGAGCCTCTGATCAGCGGCTGGCTCTTCTTCCGCTACCTGGTTATCGGGGGTAGGTATTAATTCACCTGTGCGTATCATAGATCTGAGCGTGGGGAACATCAAAGCATCAGATTCCAACCATCTCGTCCACCTGCAGTGAGTTTATGGTACGTCGCAGTAACGTTGTGTGACATGAACAACCACTTCCATAGCGAGCGATTCTAACCATCACTGCTGGCCATTCAATGGCATGACCATCACTGTCAACATCCTGGGGGGTTCCATTCACCAAAAATGCCACTGGGCTCACCACCTTAACACAGGTCAGAGACTGTGAATCCTGCAGCAAGTAACTCCCTTCCTGACTCCCCCCAAAGTCTGTCCCACCATCGACAAGGCAGGAGGGGGAGGGAATACTCCCCACTTGCCCCTGGATGGGGGCAGCTCCAACAACTGTTAGGTAAGGGGTAAATGTAGGGGTATGGG
>NW_025207713.1:3045-13348 GCF_004010195.1 Chiloscyllium plagiosum | reverse complement strand
CTTGGTTCAAACATGGACAAAAGAGCTGAATTCTAGAAGTGAAGTGAGAATGATGGCCCTTCATATCAAACCTGCATTTGACTGAGTGTGGCTTCAAGGAGCCCTAGCAAAACTGGAATCTGTGGGAGTTCGGGAGCAAACTCTCTGGTAGTTGGAGTCTTATCTGGCACATAGGAAGTTGGTTGTGGTTTTTGGATATCAGTCATCTTAACTCTAGGATATCACTGCAGGAGTTCCTCAGGGTAGTGTCCTGGGCCCAGCCATCTTCAGATGTTTCATCAATGACCTTCTCTCTGTCATAAGGTCAGAAGTGGGGATGTTCATTGATGATTGCATAATCAATGATTGCATAATCATTTCTGTCTTTTTGCATAATCATTCACAGCTCCTCAGATACTGAAACAGTCCATATTCGAATACACCAAGAGCTGGGCAATATCCAGGTATCAAGGAGCAAGTAACATTCATGCCCCATGCATGCCAGGTAGTGACCACTTTCAATAGGAGACAATCTAAACACCACCACTTGACATTTGATTGTGCTACCATCACTGAATGCCCCACTATTAATATTCTATGACATTGGTCATGTATAAGGAGAAAGTGAGGTCTGCAGATGCTGGGAGATCAAAGTTGAAACTTTATTGCTGGAACAGCACAGCAGATCAGGCAGCATCCAGGGAATCAGGATCTCCTGTTCCCTGGATGCTGCCTGACCTGCTGTGCTGTTCCAGCAATAAAGTTTCAACATTGGTCATGTATAAACATAGTAGCTACAAGAACAGGTCAGAGGCTAGGAATGATGCAGCGAGCAACTCATCTCCTGACTCCCCAAAGGCTATCCACCATCTACAAGGCAGAAATCGGGAGTGTGATGAAATGCTCCCCACTTACCTGGATGGGGGCAGCTCCAACAGCACTCAAGGAGGTTGACACCATCCTGGACAAAGCAGCCCATTTGATTGGCACCATATCCATAAGCATCCATTCCCTCCACCACCAATGCTCAGTAGCAGCAGTGTGCACCATCTACGAGATACACTGCAGAAATTCGCCAAGGAACCTGACCCAACACTTTCCAAATCTATGACCACGTCCATCTAGAAGGACAAGGACAGTGGATGTATATGAACACCTTCAAGTTCCTCTCCAAGCCACTCACCATCCTGACTTGGAAATATAACGCCGATCCTTTACTGTCACTAGGTCAAAACTCTACAATTCCTTTGTAACATAGCTTACACCATGGAAAAGCTTCCTTATCCCTGATGTGTAACATTAACTCTGAAAATAATACGTTTTGACAATTCCACTTCTTATCCCAGTATTTTTGATGACTTTCAGTTGCTCTTGCCATTCTGGTCTATAAATGGGTGAGGTGAGAGGTATTAGAATGAACTGCATTAAGTATGGAATAAAGGTGTCACTGTCCAGTCTGTATTTAAGGAAAGAAGACATTGTACAGGTTGTTACTGGTACATGAGAAATTCTGCTGCTACGGAATGCCACTGACATTGTTTTAGCCTACACCCAGTGGAGGTACCCATCTCCGCAGTCCCAAATTGCATGTTGTTAGTTCGTTTTGTAACTTAATTTGCACATTTAGAGTATAGATCGTATATACCATGCCTGTGTGAATTCAGGTACACACCAGGTGTATCTCCCATTTGAATTTTTAATGTTTAAGTTTGGTTTTCCCCTGCTCTTCTGGTAATAAATTCACACATTGTATTGAAACTTTACTGTTAAACACCATGAATTGCTGTAACAAATGTGGTTGCAATTGTAGAGTATATTTTGTAACTCCATACCAACAGTAACATGCATCAAGAGCACTTTTTTGATGCAGATGAAACAGCTCAAATGACTCTGAGTCAATAACCAGACAAAAATGGACACTGCTGAAATGGGAGATATTAGGTATGGTAGCCAAAAATGCTTTCACAGAAGTAATAAAGATATTGAAGGTTTAGAAAAAGAGTTAGAAAGCATTGGATCTAGATAATTGAAGGCAAGCGACTGATGTTGTTAGAATTGTAGACTGAATACACCAGGCGGTATATTTTGAGGCATGGGAAGGTGGTTATGGTGCTTGACGACGTTAGATTTGGGAATGGTGAAGTCATGAAGTAATTAAACTTGTTAAATTGCCCTCCAAAGCTAAAAAACTATGCCATGCTTTGATTAGTAAGAGGATCAAAAGTTAGAAGGAGAAGAGTGTGGTTGAGACACATCAACCATGATCAAATGACAGAGCAGACTTGATGGGCAGAATGGTTTAATTCTGGTCCTATATCTTATGGTCCAATACTGTGCCAGGTAAAGAGCAAGGGTTTCAAAAATACTGATGGACAAAGTGACACTTTCCCTGATCTCTTTTTAAAGCAATAATCTTTTGTTTTTGAAAGTGGGGTCTTAAATCTTCACAGGTTCAGTCTTAGCCTGGACACATGGGTGGGTGCTGTTTTGGGCTTGAGGAGCCTTACATCTGTGTCATGTGGCAGCTGGTGGGCAGCTTGGATTGTGTGAGCTCCTTGTAGAGCTTTGTTGTAAGTAAGGGGCAGAAGCTTTGCTGCCTTTACAAATTCCTATAGAATCCCTAGTGTACATTCAGGGCCAGGAGCCAGCTTTATCTTTCTAATGCACTCTTGGTGGGATTATGGAAGGTTATGCAGAAAGGACCCTGGATATTTGACTTCTCTGGTTTAGAGTCCATCAAAATTAACAGTTTTGCCGCTGTAGTGACAGGATATACTCCCATCCATGGAGATTTGTTGGGACACTGTGTTACTCATTTTCTTTCAATTTATAGGGAAGTGGAACAATGTAAACGGAAACACTATGAAGAGAATGTGGATGATTCTCGAACCCGAATGGAAATCGCAAAGATAGAAGCCAGACACGTAAGGCCTATTTTCTTTGTTGTGAGTGTTTACGATTTGAACTCCAAAACTGTAATGTAGGTCTACCATTTTTGTGAATCCAGTAAAAGAATATTTTAGTTCATAGTTAAAATAATTTGAGTCATTTCCCACCAACAATTAGATTACTTCTGTACCGGTTATTTTTCGTTTCAGAGTACACTTTACATCGGAAAATAGTGAATGTGACCTTAACTATTTAAGAAAACGAGGAGACAGGATATCATGAGTCAGTTGACTTTCTTTTTCTTTATTCATTGACGGGATGAGGGTATCTCTGGCTAGGCCAGCATTTAAAGCCCATCCCTAATTACCCAGAGGGCAGTTAAGAGTCAACCACATTGCTGTGGGTCTGGAGTCACATGTAGGCCAGGCCAGGTAAGGATGGCAGTTTCCTTCCCTAAAGGACATTAGTGAACTCGATAGTTTTATTCCCAACACTTGGTCATTGTTAGATTCTTAATTCCAAATTTTTGTCGAATTCAAATTCCACCATCTGCCATGGCGGGACTCAAACCCGGGTACCCAGAACATTACCTGGGTTTCTGGATTAATAGTCCAGTGATAGTACCACTAAACCATTGCCGCCTCCCAGCTTAACACCTATCATTGGAAATCTATAATGACAAAGGTTTTAGAGGGCCACTCTCGTAGCAGTCAGGCAGAGTCATCATGGTTTTGTGAAAGGGAAATCATATTTGACTAATTGAGGAAGTAATAAACAACTTGTCTAAAGAGGATGAGCTGAACTTAGATTTCCAGAAATTGTTGATAATGTGCCACACCAAAGATTACTATGTAAAATAGTAGCTCGAGATGTAGGGGGCAACATAGTAGTATGGGTCAAGGATTGGTCAATAACAGGAAATCAAAGGCATTCAAGGGACATTTTTAGGCTGATAAGTAGGGTGCTACAGAGATCAGTGCTGGGGCCTCAATTATATGCAGTTTGCTCAGTGACTTGCATAAAGAGACTTATTGTACGGTTGCTAAATTTGCTCATGATCCAAAGAAATATAGGAAGATAATTTCTGAAGGGAATATAGGGAGACTGCAAAGGACTATGGATAAGCAAAGTAAGTGGGCAAAAGGTTGACAAATGAAGTACAATGTGGATGATTGTGAACTTGTTGACTTTGGCAAGAAGAAGAGAAAAACAGCATATTATTTAATGTAGAGAGGTTGCAGGATAGAGTTACAGAAGGATCTGGTGACCTAGTAAATGAATTATAAACTGTGAATATGCATGTCCAGCAAGTGATTAGTAAAATGGAATGTTGTTACTTGTGGCTTGGGGCGTGGGATATGAAAAATAGGGATGTTTTGCCACAGTCCTACAGAACATGGGTGAGACCACATCTGGAGAACAGTGTATAGTTTTAATCTCCTTTTTTTAAGAAAGGAAATAAATATATTAGAAACAATTCTGAGAAGGTTCCCACAGCTGACACTTGGGATAGGTAGATCATCCTGTGAGGAAAGATTGGCCAGGCTTGGCTTGTATCTATTCAGGTTTAAGAGAATAAGAAATGATCTTCTTGAAACATAAAATCCTGAGGAGACTTGATGAAAGGATCTTTCCTTTTGTGGGGTAGACTAGAACAAGGGCTCACAGTTTAATAATAAGAGGCCTCCCATTTAGGACAGTAGTGAGGAGAATTATTTTTCAGAGGGTTGAGTGTCTTTGGAGCTCTTTTTTTCCTTGTACTTAACAAATTAGTAATATTTAATCATTGTATGTCATTTGTTCTATCACTTAACTACTTGATATATTCCGGTTCAAGATGGCGGAGTAGGGTTCCTGTGCCAGAGCTCATCCGCTCCGACTGCTTTTCTTATTTTTTTTTCTCTGTCTTTTTTAAAACCTTACTGACCTTGTCCTGAGTTTGGAAGGCATCGATGGCAGCGATAGTTGACCCAGGACGTGGACCTTGAATGGTCTCAAGCAGGCCTAGGACACAGGCCTGGAGTGGGGCAGCCATGGATCTCAAGCTTCCCCAGGGCGGAGAAGAGTGAGCCCTCTATTGACTTTTCCAGAGCGAGCACAGGACCTGGAATCGGCGGCTGCTATATCGTCTGAGGCGACGTAGGCCCAGTGGCAAAAGATCATGTCTGAGGATCAGTGACTTCGTTGTTGGTCAGGTGGTGGTGGTGGAAGGATATTACACCAATATCAGCGAGATGGTATCTCTGGCTAGGCCAGCATTTAAAGCCCATCCCTAATTACCCAGAGGGCAGTTAAGAGTCAACCACATTGCTGTGGGTCTGGAGTCACATGTAGGCCAGGCCAGGTAAGGATGGCAGTTTCCTTCCCTAAAGGACATTAGTGAACTCGATGGTTTTATTCCCAACACTTGGTCATTGTTAGATTTTGACTTTGATGTTGGTTGGTCCGGCGCAGGCAGCAGTGAGCCGGTGACTGAGGAGTATCAGCCCTGTGGGAAAGATCGCCTGAGGATTGGTGACGTTGATGTTGCTTGGGTCTGGTGTAGATGGCAGAGTGATGAGCTGGCTCAGGATGGACTCTTTTCAGGCTATTTCTTTCTTTTTTTTTCTTTTTTCCTTATCCTTAAATTATTCAAAATGTAAGGTAACAAATGAAAACGTTTCACTGCATTTTACTGTATTACTGTAAAATACATGTGACAAATTCAAAATCATACTTGTTCTTCACATAAATTGTGAAATAAAATCATATTCCAGTGAAGGTGAGGTCATAGAATATTTTTCGGCCTGGGATAGAGAGATTCTTAATTAATAAGAGTCAAAGGTTGCAGGGGTTAGGTGGAAATATAACTTTGAGGCCACAGTCAGATCAGCCATTGTCTTAATGAAAGCTGGAACAGGCTCTTGGGGCTGAATGCCCTATTACTTGCTCCTAATTTGTTTGTTCATATGTTTTATACCTGGAGAAATTATTTTCTAATTTTTTTAATAAATAATAAATTGCATGTGGATTGCAATTTCGTTTTTCAATCATGTTTTTCTTGGTTCTGTGTCCACATACTATCTACCATAAACAGACTGCCCCAGATCTAAGACTTAACCGTGAACACAGTAAATTGCTTCTCAAACTACATATAACATCTGCTATTATTCAGGCATCAGTAAATAACATATTTAGTTAACTTAATGCAGGCTAAATCATCATTCAAGTTTACTTACTAATAGAAGTAACAGGATCAAAGCATGACAGAATACCATGAGAAGACTGGAATCTGTCTCAAAAGTATTATATTATTTTCAGTCTCTTAGTTGTGACAATGAAGTAGCTTTTTCTTGATGAATGAGACATTTTCGGATGTTCTTTGGTAATTTGAATGCTCTTTCACACTATCTTTTGGGATTAGGCTTTACACATTAATTACTGTTAGAAAATAAAGATTCAAATGCTTTGGCCATGACATTGACATTGTAACAGTGACTATGTTCCAAAAATATTTAAATGACTAAAGTGCTTTGGGAAATTGAATTATTGAAAGACACTATATAAATGCCAGTTAGCTTCCAGTGTTGATAGATCTGGATGCACTTCTGCAAGAACTGAGACATTTATCCATTATCCTTTCATGTAAAGATGTTGCTTCAGAGGTTAAGCAAACAGTATCTGAAATCTTGGCAGGCAGTGGAATAATGGCAAGTAATGGACGCTTTCTTCATTTCATCGAAACAAGCAGTTATAAGAAAAACTACAATACAAAGTGCTGGAAGTATTTTTGGACATAGAAACAGAGTTAATGTTTCTAGTTCAATGACTTCTTCAAACGCTGAAACTAATATCAGTATTACGAATGCTGTATTCATCAGTGTTTTAGTTATGATACTTTATCAAAGGGAATCAGTTTCGCTAACGAATGTGTGTTTATTACACGTACCTGGCTAATGAAATGTAGTTTTCATTATAAATTCTTGTTGCTTAAAAGCAAAGAAAAAATGTACAGACGAAACTCAATTATCCGAAAATCGGATTATCCGAATGCAATCTCGAGGTCCTGATAGAAACATTACATTAAAGACATGTTTCCAGCAGTGATGTCGTCTTTTGTTTACAGTCATTAAACAGGCACTGTCTCCAAATGGCTGACTGCCTGCCCTCTCTCTCCCCACACTTTCCCTGGAGTTCTACACAGGGGTGTACCCTAAACCCTCCCCTTTCCAGGATTAATCCCTCCAACATTGGCCTGTACAGGGCAAACATGGAACCTGTCAAAAAGTTGCAGTAAAAAGTTGTGTGTCGCTGCGTGTGTGCGCTATTTGGAGACTTACCCCACAAAGGCAGCTGCAGCAGCAGTCTTGTTGGTGTGCAGTCCGGATGCCCCAGAGAGGGGCCAGTGTGGACGCGGGGCGTTGGAGCGGAGGCTCACGTGCTTTGTGCTGGGGGTGGGGTTGGGCTGGGTTTGGGGGCGGAGTTGGACTGGATTGGAGGGTGGAGTTGAACCGGGTTGGGGGGACGTGGGACGGGATTGGACCGGATTGGAGAGCGGGGCTGGCGCGCTGTGTACTGCTGCAGTCTCTTGAATAGGGAGGAGACTTCAAAACTCCAAGCCCCAGAGGAAAGGCATTTAATCGATTTTCCAGATAATCGATTATCCGACCGAAATAGTGCCCGCCCATCACGTTCGGATAATCGAGTTTCCACTGTATTACTTTTGTACTGTGTGTACAACTATCTGAGGTTGAAGAAAGAACAATTGGCATTTATCTAGTGTCTGTCAATAACTCAGAATTTCCCAAAGCGCTTTAGTCATTTAAATATTTTTGAAACGTAGTCACTGTTACAATGTCAATGTCATGGTCAAAGCATTTGAATCTTTATTTTTCTAACAGTAATTAAAATATAAATCAGTCTTTAAAGGACTGATTTTAATGGATGTTATTGTATAGCAATATTGCATTTACTGTTGGAAGGTGGATGGGTACATGAACAGGACGGTTTAGAGGGATATGGGCCAAGTGCTAGCAAATGGGACTGGATTGGGTTGGGATATCTGGGCGGCATGGACAAGTTGGACCGAAAGGTCTGTTTCTGTGCTGTGCATCTCTATGACTCTGTGATCTTTTTGGATTTAATCATCTATTTTATTCTTGTTCTTCTTGGCTCTTGTGCTTCAGGTTATGCTCATCAGTAATCCTTGACTCTCTGCTTCCTAGTGAATGTTTTGACTTGCTCTGATATGTTTCAACATGGCTGGGATGACAAAAGAAAATTAGGAATGCTTGTGGTGGCACTTCAGTACCACATTGGGAACCTCCCTGTCCTAGAAAGGCAGCAAACTGACACCGCAGTGAGATCTTGTTATCAGCTAAAGTCTGAAATAAATATTCAATAGTAAAGTGATAGAACAAATTTCAGCAAGGCATACAGTGATTAAAGGCTGCTAATTTGCAAAGGACAATACTGTTTGCATCTCTTTTGATAAAGCTACATTAGAATTGCTCTATTAAGTAATGTTGCTTTTAAATTGCTTTTCCTGGTTGACTACAAGAATTATCTGATTTCCTCAGAGGTTCTCTCTTCAAAGACTAGATCATTCAGTGACCTGATAAAAGAAGCTTGAAAATGCCCTGAAACAGTAACTGGATTTTTTTATTCAGTGTTTCAAGAGTGTGCTGGATCATGGTGACACCTTACATTTAACACGTGAAAAACACTTTTCACTTTTTATATACATGTGATAAATCTAAAATAATTTTTAAATGTATTTTACCTGTCCTAAAGACCTTCAGTTCCAGTTCTTTACATTCACATTATCTAAATTGGCATATTTTTAGTACAGAATGCCCCCTTTCAATTCTCTGTTGTCAACTGTTGGCATGCACATAGGCCTATTATGCCGATTATAATATTTGCCGCCTCCCTTAAACAAACCATTTTGTAACCGATTGAGCGGTCATGTATCGCGTTGAACTGAGATATGACTTCGGTGATGAAGCTGAATTTAGTTTTCTGTTATTTGTGACAACCACAAACCAAATTAAGTATTGGTTTGTCTTGTTTCATTTTTATTAACCACCTCATTGGCTTCAATACATCTGATTTGACCATCACTTGATATGTCTCTTAGAAAAGGCTTATCATTTGAATAAACAAATACTACTTAATGTCAACAGATAAAGGGAAGTATGTCCGTTGCCTCCCTGCATGTATTTTCCCTGCTGTAGTTGGATTGTGTCCCACACTCCCCTTGTTTGCATGGTCACTCTTAAGAGGAAGGAAAGAACAACAAACTTTATGGTTTACTACACAAGAAAAATGTACAGTAATCTAATTTACTCCCTTTATTTGTAAAGTGCTTCTGAATTGATAAATCTTGGGAATGCATGTTAATTTGATTTACTTTTAGACAGAAACTGATTTTGTAATTGTGCTTTATATTGATAATGTATATTGTGATTTGCTTAAGTTCATGCTTAATCATTCATTTTACTTCCATTTCACAGGACAAGTACATGAATGAAATGGATGATTTATTCTCCCAGGTGGATGAAAAGAGAAAGGTGGGTTGCTAAATGGGGAATTAGAGATTTATGCAATCGTTGTGTATATGCTAGTTTTTATTGGCATCAAAATATTTGTTATTCATACAACCCAAATGTGTTCATGCTGTACAGAATAGTGTCTCAGTGTCGAAGATAAAATCCAATAAAGACATTCTATTCACCACAGACCAAGTGGATGAAAAGAGAATTGTTTTATGTTGTTGCTTACCCTGGGGCATTACGTGGCAGCAGAAGGAGTTGTTGATGTTGGCTGCTCATTGTCTGGCTGGGACAGCCTGGACAGTCCTTGTACTTTTTGACATATGTTTATATTTAAATCATGCTGTTGGGGCTTTCTTTGCTTCTCTTTTTAATCCCCAAAGATAGAGAAAGTAAACCAAAGGCAGGTGGCACATGTAGTGAAGGGGCAATGGCAGATGTAGCAAAGGGGCAGTGAACAGGGTAGAATACATATGATGATGAATCCGCTGATGATTCACCATGAATGAAAGAACATAAAATGGTAATTAACCAATTGGTGGTGATGTGACACAAGAACAAATTTATCATTTGTTTTATACCTGGCTTTATGGAAAGATGTGGATATATAGACTTGACTGAATTCATTCATGAAATGGAGGGATGAGTTAACTGCATTGTTACTGCACAGGTGAAAGGGAGGGGGGGGGTGTCATATTAAAATGGGTAGAAGATTGGTGAGCCAACTACGCCAGTGGTAGTTTGGCGCACCGATCTTTACACCGCTGAAGCTAGATGCCAACTCGCGGACACCTCCTCCTCCTGCCCCCTTGACCATGACCCCACCTCACACCACCAAACCATCATCTCCCAGACCATCCATAACCTCATCACCTCAGGAGATCTCCCATCCACTGCCTCCA
>NW_025207713.1:0-1443 GCF_004010195.1 Chiloscyllium plagiosum | reverse complement strand
TCCAGCTTCCTCATTTCCCCTGCCCCCACCTTATCTCAGTCCCAACCCCCGTATTCAGCACCGCCCTCTTGACCTGCAATCTTCTTCCCGACCTCTCCGCCCCATCCCCTCTCCGGCCTATCACTCTCACCCTCACCTCCTTCCACCTATTGTATTCCCAGCGCCCCTCCACCAAATTCCCTCCGGCCTACCTTTTATCTCAGCCCGCTTGGCACACCAGTCCCATTCCTGAAGAAGGGCTTATGCCTGAAACATCGATTCTCCTGCTCCTTGCCCCATCCCCTCTCCGGCCTATCACTCTCACCCTCACCTCCTTCCACCTATTGTATTCCCAGCGCCCCTCCACCAAATTCCCTCCGGCCTACCTTTTATCTCAGCCCGCTTGGCACACCAGTCCCATTCCTGAAGAAGGGCTTATGCCTGAAACATCGATTCTCCTGCTCCTCGGATGCTGCCGGGCCTGCTGTGCTTTTCCAGCACCACATTTTTCAACTCTGGTCTCCAGCATCTGCAGTCCTCACTTTCTCCCAATATTCATTAGTGTTTAGAAGAATGAGAGGGTGATCCCATGGAACTCTATAAAATTTTAACAGGTATGGACAAGATAGATACTAGAAAGCTGTTCTCAATGACTGGAGAGTCTGGAATCAGAGATCACAAGCTAAGGACACAGGGTAGTCCATTTAGGACTGAAGTGAGGAGAAATTATTTTCATGTAGAGAGTGGTAAGCCTGTAGAGTACTCCCCTACTAAAAGCAGTTGAGTTAAAAACATTGAATGTTTTGAATTTTAGGAGTTAGTTCAATGTATATGGGGAGAAAGTGCAAACATAATACTGAGTTGGATGGTTAGCCATGATCATACCTATTCCTATTTTCTATGTTTCCCATCCCACTATTTCATCTCATCTTTCATTCCCTTATCTCATTTCCCACATCCCCATCTCCCTTCCCCAGCAACCCATTCACCTCCCCAATTTCCTCCTCTCCCTCCCATTCCCCCCTCAGTTCCCCTCATTATTTTTAGATGATACTTGAGTATTTGTTACTTTTTTTTAATCATCTTAAAGATCCATCTCTTTTAAAATCATAACAATCTTTGGACACAAAGCTTTCAGAAATTCTTTAATAATCTCTGCTGCTAATTATATTTTTGTTTAGATTCAAACATCTATTGCATCTTACTTTTTATTGGAACAAATAGTGGACTCTGTTTGAAGATAGCACCTGTAACTTGTGACAACAAAATAAAGTAATTTTGACAGTGGGTAACCAAGCCAATTTTTTTAATGTAAGATTCAAATCAAATAAACGTCTGTGTGGCTTCAAATGCCTTAAGTACCTCATCAAGACTCTTTCAAACTTGTTCAAACAGCATCCAAGGAACAGAAGAAGGGCTTATGCCCGAAACGTCGATTCTCCTGTTCCTTGGATGCTGCCTGAC
>NW_025207712.1:2913-13341 GCF_004010195.1 Chiloscyllium plagiosum | reverse complement strand
CTGTCCATGCACTGGGAATGTGCTTTACTCTGTATCTAACTCCCTGTCCCTGCATTGGGACTGTGTATTACTCTGTATCTAACTCCCTGTCCCTGCACTGGGTGTGTGGTTTACTCTGTATCAATCTCCCTGTCCCTGCACTGGGAGTGTGTTTTACTCGATATCTAACTCCCTGTCCCTGCACCGGGTGTGTGTTTTACTCGATATCTAACTCCCTGTCCCTGCACCGGGTGTGTGGTTTACTCTGTATCAATCCCCCTGTCCCTGCACTGGGAGTGTGCTTTGCACTGTATCTAAATCCCTGTCTCTGCACGGGGTGCGTTCTTTCCTCTGTATCTAACTCCCTGTCCCTGCACTGGGAGTATGTATTACTCTGTATCAATCCCCCTGTCCCTGCACGGGGAGTGTGTCTTACTCTATATCTAACTCCCTGTGCCTGCACTGAGAGTGTGTATTACTCTGTATCTAACTCCCTGTCCCTGCACTGGGTGTGTGGTTTACTCTGATCAATCCCCCCTGTCCCTGCACGGGGAGTGTTCTTTCCTCTGTATCTAACTCCCTGTTCTTGAAGTGGGAGTCTGCTTTACTCTGTATCTAACTGCCTGTCCCTGCACTGGGAGTATGTATTACTCTGTATCAATCCCCCTGTCCCTGCACTGGGAGTCTGCTTTACTCTGTATCTAACTCACTGTCCCTGCACTGGGAGGGTGCTTTACTCTGTATCTAACACCCTGTCCCTGCACTGGGAGTGTGCTTTACTCTGTATCTCACTCCCTGCCCCTGCACTTGGAGTCTGCTTTGCTCTGTATCAAACTCTCTGTCCCTGCATTGGCAATGTGCTTTACTCTTATTCTAACTCTCTGTCTCTTCACTGGGATTGTGCTTTACTCTGTATCTCACCCCCTGTCCCTGCACTGGGTGTGTGCTTTGCTCTGCATCTAACTCCCTGTCCCTGCATTGGAAGTGAGCTTTACTCTGTATCTTACACCCGGTCCCTGCACTGGATGTCTGCTTTAGTCTGAATCGAACGCCATGTCCCCGTAGTGGGAGTGTGCTTTACTCTGTATCTCAGCCCTTGTCCTTGCACTGGGAGTGTGCTTTACTCTGTATCTAACTCACGGCACTGCGTGTGTGGTTTACTCTGTATCTAACTCCCTGTCCCTGTACTGGGCATGTGCTTTACTCTGTATCTAACTACTTCTCCCTGCACTGGGAGTGTGTTTTACTCTGTATCTAACTCCCTGTGCCTGCACTGGGAGTGTGTATTACTCTGTATCTAACTCCCTGTCCCTTCACTAGGAATCTGCTTTACTCTGTACCAAACTCCCTGTCCCTGAACTGGGAGTGTGTATTACTCTGTATCTAACTCCCTGTCCCTGCACAAGGAGTGTGTTTTACTCTGTATCGAACTCCCTGTCCCTGCAATGGGAGTATGCTTTACTCTATATCTCACGCCCTGTCCCTGCACTGGGAGTGTGCTTTACTCTGTATCTAACGCCCTGTCCCTGCATTGGAAGTGTGCTTTACTCTGTATCTAACTCCCTGTCCCTGTACTGGGAGCCTGCTTTACTCTGTATCTCACCCCCTGTCTCTGCACTGGGTGAGTGCTTTACTCTGTATCTAACTCCCTGTCCCTGCATTGGAAGTGTGCTTTACTCTGTATCTAACTCCCTGTCCCTGCATTGGAAGTGTGCTTTACTCTGTATCTAACTCCCTGTCCCTGCATTGGAAGTGTGCTTTACTCTGTATCTAACTCCCTGTCCCTGCATTGGAAGTGTGCTTTACTCTGTATCTAACTCCCTGTCCCTGCATTGGAAGTGTGCTTTACTCTGTATCTAACTCCCTGTCCCTGCATTGGAAGTGTGCTTTACTCTGTATCTAACTCCCTGTCCCTGCATTGGAAGTGTGCTTTACTCTGTATCTAACTCCCTGTCCCTGCATTGGAAGTGTGCTTTACTCTGTATCTAACTCCCTGTCCCTGCATTGGAAGTGTGCTTTACTCTGTATCTAACTCCCCTGTCCCTGCACTGGGAGTCTGCTTTACTCTGTATCTTACACCCGGTCCCTGCACTGGATGTCTGCTTTAATCTGAATCGAACGCCATGTCCCCGCAGTGGGAGTGTGCTTTACTCTGTATCTCAGCCCTTGTCCTTGCACTGGGAGTGTGCTTTACTCTATATCTAACTCACGGCACTGCGTGTGTGGTTTACTCTGTATCTAACTCCCTGTCCACTGTACTGGGCATGTGCTTTACTCTGTATCTAACTACTTCTCCCTGCACTGGGGGTGTGCTTTACTCTGTACCAAACTCCCTGTGCCTGCACTGGGAGTGTGTTTTACTCTGTATCTAACTCCCTGTGCCTGCACTGGGAATCTGCTTTACTCTGTACCAAACTCCCTGTCCCTGAACTGGGAGTGTGTATTACTCTGTATCAAACTCCCTGTCCCTGCACAAGCAGTGTGCTTTACTCTGTATCGAACTCCCTGTCCCTGCAATGGGAGTATGCTTTACTCTGTGTCTAATTCCATGTCCCTGTACTGGGAGTGTGCTTTACTCTGTATAAATCCCCCTGTCCCTGCACTGGGTGTCTGCTTTAATCTGTATCTAACTCCCTGACCCTGCACTGGGAGTATGTTTTACTCTGTGTCTAAGCACTGGGAGTGTGCTTTAATCTGTATCTAACTCCCTGTGTCTGCACTGGGAGTCTGTTTTACTCTGTATCTAACGCCCTGTCCCTGCACTGGGAGTCTGCTTTACTCTGTATCTCACTCCCTGCCCCTGCACTGGGACCGTGCTTTGTTCTGCATTTAAACCCCTGTCCCTGCACTGGGAGTGTGTTTTACTCTGTATCTAACTCCGGTCCCTGCACTGGGAGTGTGCTTTAATCTGTATCTAACTCCCTGTGTCTGCACTGGGAGTCTGTTTTACTCTGTATCTAACGCCCTGTCCCTGCACTGGGAGTGTGCTTTACTCTGTATCTAACGCCCTGTCCCTGCACTGGGAGTCTGCTTTACTCTGTATCTCACTCCCTGCCCCTGCACTGGGAGCGTGCTTTGTTCTGCATTTAACCCCCTGTCCCTGCACTGGGAGTGTGCTTTACTCTGTATCTAACCCCGGTCCCTGAACTGGGAGTGTGCTTTAATCTGTATCCAACTCCCTGTCCCTGCACTGGGAGTGTGCTTTACTCTGTATCTAACTCCCTGTCCCTGCACTGGGAGTGTGCTTTACTCTGTATTGAACTTCCTGTCCCTGCACTGGGAATGTGCTTTACTCTGTATCTAACCCCCTGTCCCTGCACTGGGAGTGTGTATTACTCTGTATCTAACTCCCTGTCCCTGCACTGGGTGTGTGGTTTACTCTGTGTCAATCCCTCTGTCCCTGCACTGGGAGTGTGTTTTACTCTGTATCTAACTCCCTGTCCCTGCACTGAGAGTGTGTATCACTCTGTATCTAATTCCCTCCCCCGGCACTGGGTGTGTGGTTTACTCTGTATCAATCCCCCTGTTCCTGCACAGGGAGTGTGTATTAACTCTGTATCAATCCCCCTGTCCCTGCACGGGGAGTGTTCTTCGGTCTGTATCTAACTCCCTGTCCCTGCACGGGGAGTGTGCTTTGCTCTGTATCTAACTCCCTGTCCCTGCACGGGGAGTGTGCTTTACTCTATATCTAACTCCCTGTCCCTGCATGGGGAGTGTTCTTTACTCTGTATCTAACTCCCTGTTCTTGAAGTGGGAGTCTGTTTTACTCTGTATCTAACTCCCTGTCCCTGCACTGGGAGTGTGCTTTACTCTGTGTCTAATTCCCCATCCCTGTACTGGGAGTGTGCTTTACTCTGTATCAATCCCCCTGTCCCAGCACTGGGAGTGTGCTTTACTCTGTATCTAACTCCCTGTACCCACACGGGGAGTGTTCTTTACTCTGCATCTAACTTCCTGTTCTTGAAGTGGGAGTGTTCTTTACTCTGTATCTAATTCCCCGTCCCTGTACTGGGAGTGTGCTTTACTCTGTATCTAACTCCCTGTCCCTGCACGGGGAGTGTGCTTTACTCTGTATCTCAGCCCTTGTCCTTGCACTGGGAGTGTGCATTACTCTATATCTAACTCCCCGCACTGGGTGTGTGGTTTACTCTGTATCTAACTCCCTGTCCCTGCACTGGGACTGGGCTTTACTCAGTATCTTACTCCCTGTCCCTGCATTGGATATCTGCTTTAATCTGTATCTAACTCCCTGTCCCTGCAATGGGATTGTATATTACTCTGTACCTAACTCCCTGTCCCTGCACTGGGAGGGTGCTTTACTCTGTATCTAACTCCCTGTCCATTCACTGGGTGTCTGTTTTGCTCTGTATCTAACCCACTGTCCCTGCACTGGGAGTGTGCTTTATTCTGTATTTAACCCCCTGTCCCTGCACCTGGAATGTGCTTTACTCTGTATCAATCCCCCTGTCCCTGCACTGGGACTGTGCTTTACTCTGTATCTAACTCCCTCTCCCCTGTACTGGGAGTGTGCCTTACTCTGAATCTAACTCCCTGTGCCAGCACTGGGAGTGAGCTTTACTCTGAATCTAACGCCCTGTCCCTGCACTGTGAGTCTGCTTTACTCTGTATCTAACAACCTGTCCCTGCATTGGGAGTGTGTTTTACTCTGTATCTAACTCCCTGTGCCTGCATTGGAAGTGTGCTTTACTCTGTATCTAACTATTTCTCCCTGCACTGGGAGCCTGCTTTACTCTGTATCTTACACCCGGTCCCTGCACTGGATGTCTGCTTTAATCTGAATCGAACGCCATGTCCCCGCAGTGGGAGTGTGCTTTACTCTGTATCTCAACCCTTGTCCTTGCACTGGGAGTGTGCTTTACTCTATATCTAACTCACGGCACTGCGTGTGTGGTTTACTCTGTATATAACTCCCTGTCCCCTGTACTGGGCATGTGCTTTACTCTGTATCTAACTACTTCTCCCTGCACTGGGGGTGTGCTTTACTCTATACCAACTCCCTGTCCCTGAACTGGGAGTGTGTATTACTCTGTATCTAACTCCCTGTCCCTGCAGTGGTAGTCTGCTTTACTCTATCGAACTCCCTGTCCCTGCAATGGGAGTATGCTTTACTCTGTGTCTAATTCCCTGTCCCTGTACTGGGAGTGTGCTTTACTCTGTATCAATCCCCCTGTCCCTTTACTGGATGTCTGTTTTAATCTGTATCTAACTCCCTGTCCCTGCACTGGAAGTATGTTTTACTCTGTGTCTAACTCCCTGTCCCTGCAGTAGGAGTCTGCTTTACTCTGTATCTAACTGACTGTCCCTGCACTGGGAGTCTGCTTTACTCTGTATCTAACGCCCTGTCCCTGCACTGGGAGTGTGCTTTACTCTGTATCTAACTCCCTCTCCCCTGTACTGGGAGTGTGCCTTACTCTGAATCTAACTACCTGTGCCAGCACTGGGAGTGTGCTTTACTCTGTATATCACTCCCTGTCCTTGCACTGGGAGTATGTTTTACTCTGTGTCTAACTCCCTGTCCCAGCAGTGGGAGTCTGCTTTACTCTGTATCTAACTCACTGTCCCTGCACTGGGAGTGTGCTTTACTCTGTATCTAACTCCCTCTCCCCTGCACTGGGAGTGTGCTTTACTCTGTATCTAACTCCCTCTCCCCTGTACTGGGAGTGTGCCTTACTCTGAATCTAACTACCTGTGCCAGCACTGGGAGTGTGCTTTACTCAGAATCTAACGCCCTGTCCATGCACTGTGAGTCTGCTTTACTCTGTATCTTACTCCCTGTCCCTGCACTGGGTGTGTGCTTTACTCTGTATCTAACAACCTGTCCCTGCACTGGGAGTCTGCTTTGTTCTGTATCTAACTCACTGTCCCTGCACTGGGTGTGTGCTTTACTCTGTATCTAACTCCCTGTTCCTGCACTGGGAGCCTGCTTTACTCTGTATCTTACACACGGTCCCTGCATTGGATGTCTGCTTTAATCTGAATCGAACGCCACGTCCCCGCAGTGGGAGTGTGCTTTACTCTGTATCTAACTCACTGTCCCTGAACTGGGAGTGTGTATTACTCTGTATCTAACTCCCTATCCCTGCACTGGGTGTGTGGTTTACTCTGCATCAATCCCCCCTGTCCCTGTACTGGGCATGTGCTTTGCTCTGGATCTAACTACTTCTCCCTGCACTGGAGGTGTGCTTTATTCCGTATCTAAGCACCTGTCCCTGCACTGGGAGTGTGTTTTACTCTGTATCTAACTCCCTGTCCCTGCACTGGGAATCTGCTTTACTCTGTATCAAACTCCCTGTCCCTGCACTGGGAGTGTGGTTTGTTCTTTATCGAACTTCCTGTCCCTGCACTGGGAGTGTGCTTTACTCTGTATCTAACCCCCTGTCCCTGCACTGGGAGTGTGTATTACTCTGTAACTAACTCCCTGTCCCTGCACTGGGTGTGTGGTTTACTCTGCATCAATCCCCCCTGTCCCTGCACTGGGAGTGTGCTTTACTCTGTATCTAACTCCCTGTCCCTGCACTGGGAGTGTGCTTTACTCTGTATTGAATACCCAGTCCCTGCACTGGGAGTCTGCTTTGCTCTGTACCGAACTTCCTGTCCCTGCACTGGGACTGTGCTTTGCTCTGTATCTAGTTCATTGTTTCTGCACTGGCAATGTGCTTTACTCTGTATCTCAAACTCTGTCCCTGCACGGGGAGTGTGCTTTGCTCTTTATCTAACTCCCTGTCCCTACACGGGGAGTGTGCTTTGCTCTGTATCTAACTCCCTGTCCCTGCACTGGGAGTATGTATTACTCTGTATCAATCCCCCCTATCCCTGCACGGGGAGTGTGCTTTGCTCTGTATCTAACTCCCTGTCCCTGCACGCGGAGAGTGCTTTGCTCTGTATCTAACTCCCTGTCCCTACACGGGGAGTGAGCTTTGCTCTGTATCTAACTCCCTGTCCCTGCACGGGGAGTGTGCTTTACTCTGTATCTAACTCCCTGTTCTTGAAGTGGGAGTCTGCTTTACTCTGTATCTAACTCCCTGTCTCTGCATTGGGAGTATGCTTTACTCTTTATCTAACTCCCTGTCCCTGCACTGGGAGTGTGCTTTACTCTGTATCGAACTCCCTCTCCCTACAATGGGTGTGTTCTTTACTCTGTGTCTAATTCCCCGTCCCTACACTGGGATTGTGCTTTACTCTGTAAATAACTCCCTGTCCCAGCACTGGGAGTGTGCTTTACTCTGTATTGAATGCCCAGTCCCTGCACTGGGAGTCTGCTTTGCTCTGTACCGAACTTCCTGTCCCTGCACTGGGACTGTGCTTTGCTCTGTATCTAGTTCATTGTTTCTGCACTGGGAATGTGCTTTACTCTGTATCTCAAACCCTGTCCCTGCACTGGGAGTGTGCTTTACTCTTTATCTAACTCCCTGTCCCTGTACTGGGGGTATGCTTTACTCTGAATCTAACTCCCTGTCCCTGCACTGGGATTGTGCTTTAATTTGTATCTAACTCCCTGTCCATGCACTGGGAATGTGCTTTACTCTGTATCTAACCCCCTGTCCCTGCATTGTGACTGTGTATTACTCTGTATCTAACTCCCTGTCCCTGCACTGGGTGTGTGGTTTACTCTGTATCAATCCCCCTGTCCCTGCACTGGGAGTGTGTTTTACTTGATATCTAACTCCCTGTCCCTGCACCGGGTGTGTGGTTTACTCTGTATCAATCCCCCTGTCCCTGCACGGGGAGTATGCTTTGCACTGTATCTAAATCCCTGTCCCTGCACGGGGTGTGTTCTTTCCTCTGTATCTAACTCCCTGTCCCTGCACTTGGAGTATGTATTACTCTGTATCAATCCCCCTGTCCCTGCACGGGGAGTGTGTCTTAATCTATATCTAACTCCCTGTGCCTGCACTGAGAGTGTGTATTACTCTGTATCTAACTCCCTGTCCCTGCACTGGGTGTGTGGTTTACTCTGTATCAATCCCCCTGTCCCTGCACGGGGAGTGTTCTTTCCTCTGTATCTAACTCCCTGTTCTTGGAGTGGGAGTCTGCTTTACTCTGTACCAAACTCCCAGTCCCTGCACTGGGAGTGTGTTTTACTCTGTATCTAACTCCCTGTGCCTGCACTGGGAGTGTGTTTTACTCTGTATCTAACTCCCTGTCCCTGCACTGGGAATCGGCTTTACTCTGTACCAAACTCCCTGTCCCCGAACTGGGAGTGTGTATTACTCTGTATCTAACTCCCTGTCCCTGCACAAGGAGTGTGTTTTACTCTGTATCTAACTCCCTGTCCCTGCACTGGGAATCGGCTTTACTCTGTATCTAACTCCCTGTCCCTGCACAAGGAGTGTGTTTTACTCTGTATCAAACTCCCTGTCCCTGCACTGGATGTCTGCTTTAATCTGTATCTAACTCCCTGACCCTGCAATGGGAGTATGCTTTACTCTGTGTCTAATTCCCTGTCCCTGCACTGGGAGTGTGCTTTACTCTGTATCAATCCCCCTGTCCCTGCACTGGATGTCTGCTTTAATCTGTATCTAACTCCCTGACCCTGCACTGGGAGTATGCTTTACTCTGTGTCTAATTCCCTGTCCCTGCACTTGGAGTCTGCTTTGCTCTGTATCAAACTCTCTGTCCCTGCATTGGCAATATGCTTTACTCTTATTCTAACTCTCTGTCTCTTCACTGGGATTGTGCTTTACTCTGTATCTCACCCCCTGTCCCTGCACTGGGTGTGTGCTTTGCTCTGTATCTAACTCCCTGTCCCTGTACTGGGAGCCTGCTTTACTCTGTATCTAACTCCCTGTCCCTGCACTGGGAGCCTGCTTTACTCTGTATCTCACCCCCCTGTCCCTGCACTGGGTGTGTGCTTTACTCTGTATCTAACTCCCTGTCCCTGCACTGGGAGCCTGCTTTACTCTGTACCTTACACCCGGTCCCTGCAATGGATGTCTGCTTTAATCTGAATCGAACGCCATGTCCCCGCAGTGGGAGTGTGCTTTACTCTGTATCTCAGCCCTTGTCCTTGCACTGGGAGTGTGCTTTACTCTATATCTAACTCACGGCACTGCGGGTGTGGTTTACTCTGTATCTAACTCCCTGTCCCCTGTACTGGGCATGTGGTTTACTCTGTATCTAACTACTTCTCCCTGCACTGGGGGTGTGCTTTACTCTGTACCAAACTCCCAGTCCCTGCACTGGGAGTATGTTTTACTCTGTATCTAACTCCCTGTCCCTGCACTGGGAATCTGCTTTACTCTGTACCAAACTCCCTGTCCGTGAACTGGGAGTGTGTATTACTCTGTATCTAACTCCCTGTCCCTGCACAAGGAGTGTGCTTTACTCTGTATCGAACTCCCTGTCCCTGCACTGGATGTCTGCTTTAATCTGTATCTAACTCCCTGACTCTGCACTGGGAGTATGTTTTACTCTGTGTCTAACTCCCTGTCCCTGCAGTGGGAGTCTGCTTTACTCTATATCTAACTCACTGTCCCTGCACTGGGAGGGTGCTTTACTCTGTATCTAACGCCCTGTCCCTGCACTGGGAGCGTGCTTTACTCTGTATCTAACGTCCTGTCCCTGCACTGGGAGTCTGCTTTACTCTGTATCTCACTCCCTGCCCCTGCACTGGGACCGTGCTTTGTTCTGCATTTAAACCCCTGTCCCTGCACTGGGAGTGTGCTTTACTCTGTATCTAACCCCGGTCCCTGCACTGGGAGTGTGCTTTAATCTGTATCTAAATCCCTGTCCCTGCACTGGGAGTCTGCTTTACTCTGTATCTTACCCCTTGTCCCTACACTGGGAGTGTGCTTTACTCTGTATCTAACTCCCTGTCCCTGCACTAGGAGTGTGGTTTGCTCTTTATCGAACTTCCTGTCCCTGCACTGGGAGTGTGCTTTACTCTGTATCTAACCCCCTGTCCCTGCACTGGGAGTGTGTATTACTCTGTATCTAACTCCCTGTCCCTGCACTGGGTGTGTGGTTTACTCTGTGTCAATCCCCCTGTCCCTGCACTGAGAGTGTGTATCACTCTGTATCTAATTCCCTCCCCCGGCACTGGGTGTGTGGTTTACTCTGTATCAATCCCCCTTTCCCTGCACAGGGAGTGTGCTTTGCTCTGTATCTAACTCCCTGTCCCTGCACTGGGAGTATGTATTAACTCTGTATCAATCCCCCTGTCCCTGCACGGGGAGTGTGCTTTGCTCTGTATCTAACTCCCTGTCCCTGCACTGGGAGTATGTATTAACTCTGTATCTAACTCCCTGTCCCTGCACGGGGAGTGTGCTTTGCTCTGTATCTAACTCCCTGTCCCTGCACGGGGAGTGTGCTCTACTCTATATCTAACTCCCTGTCCCTGCATGGGGAGTGTTCTTTACTCTGTATCTAACTCCCTGTTCTTGAAGTGGGAATCTGCTTTACTCTGTATCTAACTCCCTGTCCCTGCAC
>NW_025207712.1:0-1848 GCF_004010195.1 Chiloscyllium plagiosum | reverse complement strand
GTGCTTTAATTTGTATCTAACTCCCTGTCCCTGCACTGGGAATGTGCTTTACTCTGTATCTAACCCCCTGTCCCTGCACTGGGAGTGTGTATTACTCTGTATCTAACTCCCTGTCCCTGCACTGGGCGTGTGGTTTACTCTGTATCAATCCCCCTGTCCCTGCACTGGGAGTGTGTTTTACTCTATATCTAACTCCCTGTCCCTGCACTGGGTGTGTGGTTTACTCTGTATCAATCCCCCTTTCCCTGCACGGGGAGTGTGCTTTGCACTGTATCTAAATCCCTGTCCCTGTACGGGGTGTGTTCTTTCCTCTGTATCTAACTCCCTGTCCCTGCACTGGGAGTATGTATTACTCTGTATCAATCCCCCTGTCCCTGCACGGGGAGTGTGTCTTACTCCATATCTAACTCCCTGTGCCTGCACTGAGAGTGTGTATTACTCTGTATCTAACGCCCTGTCCCTGCACTGGGTGTGTGGTTTACTCTGTATCAATCCCCCTGTCCCTGCACGGGGAGTGTGTCTTACTCCATATCTAACTCCCTGTGCCTGCACTGGGAGTGTGCTTTACTCTGTATCGAACTCCCTGTCCCTGCAATGGGAGTGTGCTTTACTCTGTGTTTAATTCCCCGTCCCTGTACTGGGAGTGTGCTTTACTCTGTATCAATCCCCCTGTCCCAGCACTGGGAGTGTGCTTTACTCTGTATCTAACTCCCTGTCCCTGCACTGGGAGTGTGCTTTACTCTGTATCTAACTCCCTGTACCCGCACGGGGAGTGTTCTTTACTCTGCATCTAACTCCCTGTTCTTGAAGTGGGAGTCTGCTTTACTCTGTATCTAATTCCCCGTCCCTGTGCTGGGAGTGTGCTTTACTCTGTATCTAACTCTCTGTCCCTGCACGGGGAGTGTGCTTTACTCTGTATCTAACTCCCTCTACCCGCACTGGGAGTGTTCTTTACTCTGTATCTAACTCCCTGACCCTGCATTGGGAGTATGCTTTACTCTTTATCTAACTCCCTGTCCCTGCACTGGGAGTGTGCTTTGCTCTGTATCTAACTCCCTGTCCCTGCACGGGGAGTGTGCTTTACTCTGTATCTAACTCCCTGTACCCGCACGGGGAGTGTTCTTTACTCTGCATCTAACTCCCTGTTCTTGAAGTGGGAGTGTTCTTTACTCTGTATCTAACTCCCTGTCCCTGCACTGGGATTGGGCTTTACTCTGTATTGAACGCCCAGTCCCTGCACTGGGAGTCTGCTTTGCTCTATGTAAAACTCTCTGTCCCTGCACTGGGAGTGTGCTTTACTCTGTATCTAACTCCCTGTCCCTGCACTGGAAGTGTGCTTTACTCTGTATCTAACTCCCTGTCCCTGCACTGGGAATGTGCTTTACTCTGTATCTAACTCCCTGTCCCTGCACTGGGAGTGTGCTTTACTCTATATCTAACTCTCTGTCCCTGCACTGGGAGTGTGCTTTACTCTGTATTGAATGCCCAGTCCCTGCACTGGGAGTCTGCTTTGCTCTGTACTGAACTTCCTGTCCCTGCACTGGGGCTGTGCTTTGCTCTGTATATAGTTCATTGTTTCTGCACTGGCAATGTGCTTTACTCTTATTCTAACTCTCTGTCTCTGCACTGGGAATGTGCTTTACTCTGTATCTCACCCCCTGTCCCTGCACTGGGAGTGTGCTTTACTCTTTATCTAACCCCCTGTCCCTGCACTGGGAGTGTGTTTTACTCTGTATATAACTCCCTGTCCCTGCACTGGGAGTTTGCTTTACTCTATATCTAAACCTCTGTACCTTGCACTGAGAGTGTGCTTTGTTCTGTATCTAACCCCCTTCCCTGCACTGGGAA
>NW_025207711.1:9998-13339 GCF_004010195.1 Chiloscyllium plagiosum | reverse complement strand
CAGACAGGCAGAGATTGGTGTCAGTGAACGTGGGGCTGGTTTATATCACACAAGGGGAGAATGGTGTCCGTGTCTGTGGGCCTGGTTTCAATCAGACAGGGGACATTGGTGTCAGTGTCTGTGGGGCTGTTTTATATCAGAAAGGAGGGGATTGGTGTCAGTGACTGTGGGTCTGGTTTATATCAGGCAAGGGGAGATTGGTGACAGTGACTGTGGGACAGGAGTCTATCAGACAGGGGAAGATTGGTGTCTGTGTGTGGGGGGCTGGTTTATATCAGACAGGGGAGATTGTTGTCAGTGAATGTGGTGTTGGTTTATATCAGACAGGGGGATATTGGTGTCAGTGACTGTGGGGCTGGTATATACCAGAGAGGGGGAGGTTGGTGTCAGTGACTGTGGGGCTGGTATATACCAGAGAGGGGGAGGTTGGTGTCAGTGACTGTGGTTCTGGTTTATATCAGACAGGGGGAGATTTGTGTCAGTGACTGTGGGGCTGGTTTATATCAGACAGGGGGAGATCGGTGTCAATGACTGTGGGGCTGGTTTATATCATACAGGGGTAGATTGGTGTCAGTGACTGTAGGGCTGGTTTATATCAGACAGGGGGAAATTTGTGTCAATGACTGTCGGGCAGGTTTATTTCAGACAGGGGGAGATTGGTGTCACTGTCTGTGGGGCTGGTTCATATCAGACAGGGGGAGATTGATATCAGTGACTGTGGGGCTGACTTATATCAGACAGGGGGAGATTGGTGTCAGTGTCTGTGGAGCTGTGTAATATCAGACCGGCAGGCATTGGTGTCAATGTCTGTGTTGCTGGTTTATATCAGACAAGTGAAGATTGGTGTCAATGACTGTGGGGCTGGTTTATATCAGACAAGGGGAGATTGGTGTCAGTGCTGTGGAGCTGGGTTTTATCAGACAGGCAGAGATTGGCGTCAGTGACTGTGGGGCTGGTTTATATCAGACAGGGGGAGATTGTTGTCAGTGAATGTGGGTCTGGTTTATCTCAGTCGGGGAAGATTGGTGTCAGTGACTCTGGGTCTGCTTTATATCAGACGGGGAGATTGGTGTGAGTGTCTGTGGGTCTGGTTTATATCAGACAAGGAAAAATTGTTGCCAGTGCCTGTGGGGCTGGTTTATATCCGACAGGGGTAGAATGATATCAGTGACTGTGGGGCTTGTTTATATCAGACAGGTGGAGATTGTTGTCAGTGTCTGTGGCGCTGGTGTATATCGGACAGAGGGAGATTGGTGTCAGTGTCTGTGGGGCTCATTGATATCAGACAGGGGGTGATTGGTGTCAGTGACTGTGGGGCTGGTTGATATCAGACAGGGGGAGATTGGTGTCAGTGACTGTGGGGCTGGTTTATATCAGACAGGGAGAGATTGTTGTCAGTGACTGTGGGGATGGTTTATATCAGACAGGGAAGATTGGTGTCAGGGACTGTGGGTTGGTTTGTATATATCTCAGGGGGAAATTGGTGTCAGTGTCTGTGGGGCTGTTTTATATCAGACAGAGGGCGATTGGTGTCAATCATTTTGGTTTGGTTTATATCAGACAGGGGGAGATTGGTGTCAGTGTCTGTGGGGTTGGATCATATCAGGCAGGGGGAGATTGGTATCAGTGACTGTGGGGCTGGTTTATATCAAATAGGGGGAGATTAGTGTCAGTGTCTGTGAGGCTGGTTTATATCAGACAGGGGGAAATTGGTGTCAGTGCCTGTGTGGTTGGTTTATCCCAGCCTGGAGGGGATTAGTGTCAGTGACTGTGGGTGTGGTTTATATCAGACAGGAAGAGATTCGTGTCAGTGACTGTGGAGCTGGCTTATATCAGAAAGTGGGAGATTTATGTCAGTACCTGTTTGGCTGGTTTATATCAGACAAGGGGAGATGAGTGTCAGTGACTGTGCTTTAGTTCATATCAGACAGAGGGAGATTCATGTCAGTGACTGTGAGTCTGGTTTATATCAGACATGGGGAGATTGGTATCAGTGACTGTGGGGCTGGTTTATATCAAATGGGGGGAGATTAGTGTCAGAGACTGTGGGTCTGGTTTATATCAGACAGGGGGAGACTGGTGTCAGTGTCTGTGGGGCTGGTTTATACCAGCCAGGAGTGGATTGGTTTCAGTGACGGTGGGGCTGTTTTATGTCAGGTCGGAGGGGATTGGTGTCAGTGACTGTGGGACTGGTTTATACCAGACAGGGGAGGTGGTGGTGACGATGTGTTGTGAGCCCACCGTTTTAATTCCATTTGCTGCAGCTCGATACAAAAGGGAGATGGCATCAGGGTCACAGCTTCTAAGTTGTGCCAGGGAGAAACGGAGCTGCCAGTGCATTTAACATAAGAATTTTCCCTCACTGAGCATTGCTCCTTACTCGGTCGGTGGGACGTGGATGCTTCAGAATCTCCACACGAGGCGTCCCAGTCCTGTCCAACTCGTACCAGCGTCTTCCCCACATGGCCGGTGAGGGAACGGATATCGGGCACTTTACCACCCAGCTTGGCCCTTTCTGTCCTATTCCAGGCTGTTTCTTCTGGAATGGGAGGGAGGGAGGGAGGGTGGGTGGGGTGGTTGGTGGTCCTGCTGTTCGTCCTGGTGTAGGCGTGAAGGGGGAATGAAGAGGTTTTTGGAGGGGCGTCTGTCCACAGTGTTGTATCCATGCAGTGTTGTTAGTGTGGGGGGTAGAGTGGAGGTGAGAGAAGTAGAGAGAGAGGGGGAAGATGCTACATGCAGCAGTGAGAATATTCGAGCATGAGCCTTGTTCGAGGATAGGAGCTATAACAGATATACAGTGAGTGTGAGGGAGCAGAGAGAATACGGCGACCCTTATCCTGACAGAATGGGGAAGGTTATTGATGCTTGTCCTGTATTGCTGGATATTTCTTCAGACCGCAGATACTGCACTCAACTGGGTGGTGAGCTCAGATCATGGTCGTTGGGTCTGGTGGTGTGGTCCCCTCTGGGAAGAGAATGTTCCCCCTCTGTACTAGCCCATCCACCAGGACCTCCGCGCCCCTGTCGACAAACTGTGATGTAATTGACCCTTATCTGCCATGCTCAGGGTAAACTTTGCAGGGCAGTTCCTAATAGAGAAAGCTCAAGCATGTGCCCGTTGGCCTTTTAAAGCTGACCACAGTGCCAGGGATCACAGAATATCCATGGGTATCTGAGCGATGGCGAGTACCTCCAGCCATGATGGGCGTTAGAATGGCATTGAATGAGAGGGACACCATGGGGAGGGGTGGGTAGTTAATGAGGTGAGTTTGATACGATAGCACCAGGAAACTAGCCTCGTGTTAACGATCCCTCTATCACATTAAAAGAACATGGCACTT
>NW_025207711.1:8640-9768 GCF_004010195.1 Chiloscyllium plagiosum | reverse complement strand
TTATAGATCAATCACTTCAGAGGTCTGCACAGTGTTCTACTCTGGACCGATTGCCTTGTTGTGTTCAGCAATACACGAGCATGGTCTGCACAGTGCTCCATGCTGAACAGATATCTCCTCTGGGTTTATGGTGTCTGGTCTGGTTCTCTGAGGTGGATTGAGAATGTGATAGAACTAATGACTTCAACTGATATGGCAATGCTTTTACTTTTGTTGTCATTTTTGTGGTTGGACCCTCCAAATTCTGACTCCACTGGCCAGTCCCATTCTTCAATCTATCTCCATCGTTCAGTAACGTGTTGTCCCATGAGTTATTGTCCATTTCAAATGTGAGTAAAGCTGTTCTATTTCCCTGGCCTTTGACGTTGCTCACCCTGGAGAATTGGGATTCACTGCGGTAAACCTTAGTAAGGTCACTCCTCAGACTCAACACTCCAGGGAATATAGCCCCAGCCTATTCGTACTCTCCGTGTAGTTCGACATCACCAACTCCTAACACCAGCAACATACTTGTAAACGTTTTCTGCACTGTTTCAAATTTAACAAAATCTTTTCTAAAGCAGGGAGAACTGAATTCAAGGCAGTATTATGGAAGTCGCTGAACCTAGTGTGTTGGCGAAAGTGAATATTGCAGGTACTGAAGATTAGTGTCGATAATATGGTGCTGGAAAAGCACAGCAGGTCAGGCAGTATCCGAGGAGCAGGAAAATCGATGTTTCAGGCAAAAGCGATCTCGGATGCTGCCAGCCTTGCTGGGCTTTTCCAGACCACACTCTGAATCCAGTGTGTATCCCAAATGGTCTCCTTCTTCAAAGACCGCAATTTTCCCTCCCACGTGGTCGACGATGCACTCCAGTGCATCTTGTCCACTTCCTGCACCTCCGCCTTTGAATCCCACCCTTCCAAACGCAACAGGGAAAGAACACCCTGGTCCTCATCTTCCTCCCTCCAAACCTCTAGATGCAATGCATCATCGTCCCCTATCTGGGCCACCGACAAGCAGACCCCACCACCAGGGTTATATTTCCCTCCCCACCCTACCTGTGCTCCATAAAGAACAATCCCGATGCGACTCCCTTGTCAGGTCCACGCCACCCACCAACCCACCCTCCCATCTTGGCACCTTAT
>NW_025207711.1:1351-7700 GCF_004010195.1 Chiloscyllium plagiosum | reverse complement strand
GAGTTCCCATCTTTTAATCATAAATGCGTGCCGTTCAATGTGTTATGCCATAGTATGAGCGGGAGAATTACCAACAGCAATAACAGGGATCAGCAGCTCCATACAGAAGCGAGGAGAGATCAGAATCTGAGAATATTAGATTGGAATGTTCCAATAATGGATCAGAATAGGAGAACAATAGACTGGAATGTTCCAACAATGGATCAGAATCTGAGAACATTAGACTGGAATGTTCCAACAATGGACAGGAGTTTATCCCATTATATTTGGTATCTTTCTATGTATTATGGTCGGTTGTCATTATCATGGCGGATCTATTATGCATTTTGCATTATTCAATATTTTTATTATCCTCTCCTGTCTATCGTTGGTGTACCTGGTAAGTCTCACTATCCAGATTTTTTTTCTATAAACAAGTTACGTTTGCATTTGTGTTCTTTCGTGTAGTCTACGCTTCTTGACCTCAATAGTGTTCCTGTTGAGACTTTGAATCCAGTTCAATTCCTGTCTCCCTCTTTGCATCTGGCTGTATTACTCATGGGTCTCTATGTTGACCTACTCAGTTGCAGATATGAAGCATTGTCTCTCTGCCCTTGTTATTTAAATATTGGGAGTGTGGAGGTCATTGTCGTCTATTATGTTTACAAACTCCATTTTCTTCCTGGGGCACCATCCCATCCCTGGCCAATGTCTTTCTTCATTCATTTCTGGGTCTTGGGCATCGCTGGCTGTACAGCATATTTTAGATTACATTACAGTGTGGAAACAGGCCCTTCGGCCCAACAAGTCCACACTGACCGGCCGAAGCGTAACCCACACTATGGGCAATTTCCCATGGCCAATTCACCTGACCTGCACATCTTTGGACTGAGGGAGGAAACCGGAGCACCCGGAGGAAACCCACGCAGACACGGGGAGAACGTGCAAACTCCATACAGTCAGTCACCTGAGGCAGAGAATTGAACCCGGGTATCCGGCGCTGTGCCACCGTGCCGCCCATTCCTATTTGCCCTTGAAAAGGTGGTGAGCTGCCTTCTTGAATTGCTGCAGTGCACGTGATGTGGGTTCACCCACAATGCCAGTAGGGAGGTAATTCCAGCAATTTGACCCAACGATTCTAAAGCACCAGCAATATATTTCCAAATCATGGTGGTGAGAGGCTTGGAGTCGGGGGAGGAGGGGGGAGGTTGGTGCGTGTAGGTGAAACATGCAGGTTGTATTTGAAACAGACGAATCACAACTTTGGTGATTTCCTTGGCCATGAGCTGATTCCTGACACCATGCCCTGACCATTATTAACTTTAACTACACACTGCTCCAGAAAGTACTTCACTGTCTTAACTCATCTGCTGTTTGAATCTCGAACTGTGAAATATAGACTGAATGATGACAACAACCTGCTGCTGACACTCTCAGGTTGAAACCTGCAGAAACAAATCTGATTCGAACTCACACCAAAATTCCATCCATCTGACATTGCTGTGCACGCTGATCTTTTTCGCTATTGTGTCTGGCAATGTCTTTATTTTACTATTCTTAAGCACTTTAACTCATCTGTTCATGAAACGTCCCTCAGTCTCTCTGTGTCGTTTATCCAAATCCCTGCCAGGGGTTCATATTTAATCTGTTTTCCTTCATGTGTATTTTCTCTCATGCAATGATTTTTGTATTCAACACCCAAATGCATCACACACACGCACCCGCGCGCGCACACACACACACACACGTGCATGACACACACACAGACACAAACACATGCATACTCGCACGCATACACATGCACACACACACCTTCACTTATACTGGTCCAATGGAGATGGAAATCGTCCCTTTTTAGACAGTAATCTGTTTTTGTATCATTCCCATATGATAATAAAGTTTTGCAATACTCCCCATGCTGGGCAGATAGTGCACTTTACTGAACAATACACTAGCATAGTGTGCATAGCTTTCCATGCTGGGCTGTCATCTTGTCCCAGCGTACGTTGTTTGAAGTGTTTTTTGAAGCAGATTCAGAATTTAATTGAACAAACCATTTCAATTCACCTGAAAATACCTTTATTCAATGTTCCCATTCTCATAATTTTGCTCTCGAAGGATTCACTCTTCCAGTTAGTCCCACTGCTCTGTCTTTTTCCCCATAATTCCACAACAGGTTCTCAGGTAATTATCTATCTGTTTCTGTCTTTAATGTGAATCTCTCTGTCCCTCTGTACCTTTCTGTGACCTTGGTTTCTGGCTCCCTAGTGTATCACTGCTGGTATCGTGAAGCTCAGAAACAATGAAATGGTGTGTATCAGACTGTTATTCACTTCCCGGTAAGTCCCATGTGGTGTTCCATGGACAATGGGGTGTATCCCTATTGGAGGAGGTATCTGGGGTGTATAAGGTGAAGAAAGCAGATGAGCTTGTGCCAGAAGCCGACAGACAGCGTTTCAGGAATCTAAAAAAGGGTCCCTGATTTAAACACAAATTGAGTTTGAAAGAATCAAAGTAATTTTGAAAGGTGGGTAAGGGTATAAAAATCTGAGCAAACCTATGACACTCTTAGAAAGGTTCTTCTTTCGAAAGAGTTCAAAAATTCACTTTCTGCAATAGTGAGAACCCGCGCAGAAGAGCAGAGAGTTACAATGGCAAGATTAGAAGCAGAAATGGCTGATGATTATGAGTTTGTCCATAAATCAAAGTTTGGATACCATGATGGATTGAGAAGAATGTATGATAACTTCTTAAAATATACACCTGTGAGAGTAGGTTGACTGGCAAAGGCCAGGAGTAGCAGGAAAAGACGTTACAACATTAAGAGGTGCAGAGGCATGTAATTTCTAGATGCTGAGAAATAAGGAGACATGTCATTCAGAAGAACTATTGGAGAGATGCAAATTGCTCCATTATGTAACGTGTGGTTGGTGCGTCCGGTGAAACCATCAACAGAAGTATTTCACAACTGGGAAGGAGACTTTGAGCTTGGTGTTGGTGTCACAACATTTCAGCATTTAACTTGCAAATAACGTGCCCAAGACAAATCTATATACGATCATAACGCCTAAACGTCTTTGGAGAAATTTAGGGAGAAAACATCTGGTCTGTTCAGATATAGGTTTTTATTGCTGCCATTCGATTTGGAAGTTATACAGGTGACATGACAAGAAACTGTACTTGCTGACAGGAGGGAAGATCTTGAGCTGTCTCTAACAGAAGGAACAAGGCAATTCTCAAACAGATAAGATCAAGGGTAAACAGGCCATCAGCAATTCGTAGCTGGTTTTAAAAGAAGTGGTTACAGAGTGGCTGGTGGATCTGTGTGAAATATTCCATAACTCTCTGGATTAAAGGAGTGAAGCAGTGAAACTGGAGACCCTCCAATGTGGCGCCTGTCTTCAAGAAACGAGCGAGACTGAAAGAAGGACCCACTTAGCCGAACCATTATTGCTGGGAATCTGTGAGCGTCTGTTATTAAGGACGGGACTGCAGAGCATTTAGAAAAACTTCACACAGAGTCAGCGTGGTCTTGTTAAAGGCGAAATACATTTTGCCTGTAAAATCATGCAAAGTTTTTTTCTGGAAATCCATGAGAATGTGACAAATGGCCTTGATAAAGAGGGACTGGTAGACATGAGGCTTTCCAGAGATTTTCCACAAGGTGTCACTGAATAAAGGTTCTTACGTAAGAGAGAAGCTCATAGTATGATGGATAATGCATTAGCATGGGATGACACTTGGTAAACACTTAGAAATCGGAGAGTCAGGATTCATCGATCTTTATGAACAAAATGTATCTACTGGAGTATCGCAAATATCAGTCCGACGGCAACAGCTGCTTACAAGAGCTGCACTCAGCTCCTGACGGCGGGAGTTTGAGTTTGAGGATGACACTGACAACCAAAAGGCAGGCTGTTATTAAATGGAGAGAACTCGGAGTACAGAGTGGCGTGTTTCTGTGTCTGAAACATAACGTCAGCATGTTGATGTAGAAATGTTGGTTCATTAGACTGGTTCCTGGGATGAAAGGATTGAATTATTGAATACATCAAAAATGCTGAGGCGATTACTCATTGTGGTTTAAATGAATGAGGGTGTCATGACTGAAACGGACAAGATGCAGAGGAGGTTTGACAAGGTCGGTGTTGAGAATGTGATTCCACACCAGAGCAGTGTCGAAGTCAGGGATGTAGATACAGAATAAGGAATATCGATTTCAAACTGAGATGTAAAGAAATGTCTTCTTTCAGAAGGTAGTGAATGGCGGGAATTTCCTAACCCCAAGAGTTGTGGAGGTTGGGTCACTGATTGTATTTACAGACGGGTGGATTGATTTGTGACATTTCAGCGAGTTGAGGGATGCAAGGGGTTAGCAGGAAAGTGGAGTTGAGCCATGGAGTAGATCAGCCATGTTCTTATTGAATGACAGCGCAGGTTCCTGTTTCTTACGTTCTTATTTATGTTTTTGGAAAATAATTGATTATTTTCCTGGAAGTCATAATGTAAAATGTTGCATTCAGAGACAGCAGAGGATTTGTCTGTGTTGACCATGTGTGGGGCATGGGGGCGGTATTCAGTGCGAATCTAGGCCTGTAACATGACCGACATCAGGAGCAGAAGTTACAGAGAGGAGAAGCCTGAAAAGGGGGAGTGGGGGAAGGGGGTCACTGCCTGACCTAGCCTGGATTTTCCAATACATTTGCAAAACTAAACCAAACCATCGGTGTGGACTCAATCTGCTCCTGCACAGCAGGACCGAAGGGCTGAATGGAACATCAGCACATAGTGCTGACGGACACGACTGGGCCATTCGGCACTTTGACACTATTCCACCAGTCAATAAGGTCATGGCTCATCTCATTGTATTCCCAACTGCACTATTCTCTGATCTCCCAATGATCCCTGATTCACCTGTCTATGGAAAATCAGACAAAGTCAGCCTCGATATAATATGAAGATTCAGCCCTCCCAATCTTCTGTGTGAGAAAATTCCCACTTGAATGAATTCCCATTTTGTGAATTTCTCTTCACTGCAGTTCTGACTGAGGTTCGAGGGTGTCACTGTTTCCATTTCTAGTCCCACTCCTCCACTGCTCACAACAAATTTTGAATGTAACCAGGTTGGCGATATGGCCGATGATAAAGGTCTAATACTGGGTCAGGTTCAGTTATCAGAACAAGCCAGTTGGATTTCTTCAGTTAGCTACAAGTAATTAACAGAACTAACTGAGGAGTATGATGGATATGTGGTTAGCATTGCAGCCGCACATCACCATGGAGCTGGGTTCAAATCCAACCTCAGGTGAGTTTGAACATTCTCCATGTATCTCTGTGGGTTCCCTCCCAATACTCCAGTTTCCTCCCAGAGTACAAAGATGTGCAGCTTAGAGTGGATTGTCCATGATCGATTGCCCATTGTTGAGAGAGCCCATGGTAACCTCTTTTAGTGTGGGGGAATTGAACCTGCACTGTTGGCCTCTCTCTGCATCACAGACCAGCCGTCCAGCCAACTGAGTGGGAGACAGTGTAACTGTTACAGACAGAAACAAGGACAGGCAAAGGGCAAGAGAAACTTTCATTATAAGGAAAATGGTACAATTCAGATAACAGTCCAGATAACAGTTGAGGATAAAAATTCTCTGCTCAGAATTGTATTTCGTAACAGGACAAGTGTTTAGATGCAGTGTTTGGCTGAATACAATAAAGTGAGACAAAGTGAAATAGCCAGACTTACTAATTGTGATTGGATAAAAAATAAGTGCATATTTTTGCAGGACCTCGCGGGGCTGAATGACTGAAAGTTCCTGTACCTGAAAATGAGAATTCTTTGGAACACTATCTGGAATTTTCCATATTCAAAGTGTGTGTGTGTGAGAGAGGGAGAGACCGCAGATACTGCACTGAGCTGGGTGGTGAGCTCAGACCATCCTCAGGCCTCCATTGGGAAGAGAATGGACCCCCCTGTTCTAGCCCATCCACAAGGACCTCTGTGCCCCTGTTGAAAAGTCGTGGTGTTAGTTCCCCTTATCTGCCATGCTCGGGGTCAACGATGCAGGTGGCTCCAAACTGAGGAATTACAACAGTGTGCCCATTGGCCTTTGAAAGATGGCATCAGTGCCAGTGATCATAGAATAGCCAGGGACATCAGTGCGATGGTGAGTCCCTCCAGCCATGTTGGCTTGCAGAATCGGGACGGCATTGAATGCGAGGAACACTATGAGATTGAGTGGGTAGTTAATGAGGTGAGTTCGATAAGATAGCACCATGAAACTAGTTCAGTCTCGTACATACAATCCCTCTGTCACACTCAATGAAAATGTTACTGAGACAAACTATTGTTAGATTCAGGCCAATGAGTCGAAGACTC
>NW_025207711.1:0-1013 GCF_004010195.1 Chiloscyllium plagiosum | reverse complement strand
AGAGGCACGGGCTGTGACTCCAAGGCAGTGTTTAAAATCCTACCACAGCCGATGACAGAGCTTAAATTCGAATGACAAAAATTGGAATGAAAGCTAATTTCACTCATGGAAACCAGAAACCGTTCAGATTTATTTTTATTATTTCACTGATAGTCTTTGCGAAAGAAGGTTAACATTATTACCCAGTGTGAACTCAGTGTGACTTCAGACCCACAACAACATTGTTGGCTCCATTTTGTCTTGACAAATGGCCGCCTGGTCAAGGATAATTAGTGATAGACAACAAATGCTGCCCTTGCCAGTGATGCTGGCATCCAGAGAAACAACAGCATGAAAGGTGAAATAAACCAAGGAAAGGTGGGTGCTAGAGATTGAAAATAAAATTCTCCAGCGTCTGAAAGTGTTGGAGAATCTCGCAGCTATGGCAGCCTCTGTCAGGAGAAATGCAGATAACGGTTTGAGTCAAGTGACCCTGTTTCACAACTGAAAGCAAACTGGGAAATAATATTATTTATCCTGGTATCATGGATGGTTGGGTTGGAGAGAGAGGTGGGGCCCAGGTTTAAATTGAATGGATGGAGAGATGACAAGAAAAAGAGAGGAAATGAAATGAAAAGTGAGCAAAGGGGTTGCTAATGATGAACTGACAGTAAAACAAAATGGCAAGTTATCCTCACTTTTCCCCATTTTCCCATATTCCTGAATTTTGCGTACATTTGTATTTGTCCCTGTCTAAAGTGAGTTAGGTTCACTGTATCTCTCTTCTCTCAGTGTGATGATCAAATCCATTAGCAATATTGGTGCTGCCCTGATAGTTGCTGAGATATAGAGAAAGGTAATGTTACATTGTCAACTGATTCTTTGGAGAGAGAAACTGTTACTGTGGGAGTGTGCAGAGATGCAACGGCTTTCTCAGCCAGGAAGAGAAACTCAGGAGTGGAAATAATTTTCAACACTGAACCCGTGCACGTTCCGTGTGTGGAATTGACTTGTTCCTGTCATTGGAAAATCAG
>NW_025207710.1:0-13336 GCF_004010195.1 Chiloscyllium plagiosum | reverse complement strand
TAGAGGAGCAGTCTTTGAGACTGTCCATAGAGGACCAAACTGTGAGACTGTCCATAGAGGAGCAGTCTTTAAGACTGTCCATCGATTAGCAGTCTTTTGGACTGACCATAGAGGAGTAGTCTTTGTAGCTGTCCAGAGATGAGCAGTCTTTGAGGCTGCAATAGTGGAGCAGTATTTGAGACTGTCCATTGAGTAGCAGTCCTTGAGACTGTCCATAGAGGACCAGTCGTTGAGGCGGTCCATAGAGTAGCAGGTTTTGAGCTGTCCATAGAGGAGCAGTCTTTGAGGTTGTCCAGAGAGGAGCAGACTTTGAGACTGTCCATAGAGGAGCCGTCTGAGAGACTGTCCATAGAGGAGCAGTCTTTGAGACTGTCCATAGAGGAGCAGCCTTTGAGACTGTCCATAGAGGAGCAGTCTTTGAGACTGTTCATAGAGGAGCAGACTTTGGGACTGCCAAAAAGGAGCAGTCTTTGTGGCTGTCCTTAGAGGAGCAGAATTTGAGACTGTCCATAGAGGAGCCGTCTGAGAGACTGTCCATAGAGGAGCAGTCTTTGAGACTGTCCAAAGAGGAGTAGTCTTTGCGGCTGGCCATAGAGGAGCAGTGTTTGTGGCGGCCAATAGACGAGCAGTCTTTGAGGCTGTCCATAGAGGAGCAGTCTTTGAGACTGTCCATCGAGGAGCAGCCTTTGAGACTATCCAAAGCGGAGCTGTCTTTTAAGCTGTCCACAACAGGAGCAGTCTCTGAGACAATCCATAGTGGAGCAGTCTTTGAGGCTGTCCATAGAGGAGCAGTCTTTGAGGCTGTCCTTAGAGGAGCAGTCTTTGTGACTGTCCATAGCGGAGCAGTCTTAGAGACTGTCCATAGGGGAGCAGTCTTTGAGGCTGTCCTCAGAGGAGCAGTCTTTGAGACTGTCCATAGAGGAGCAGTGTTTGATACTGCCCATAGAGGAGCAGTCTTTGAGACTGTCCATTGAGGAGAAGTCTTTGAGGCTCTCCATTCAGGAGCAGTCTTTGAGACTGTCCATAGAGGAGCAGCCTTTGAGACTGTCCATGGAGGAGCAGTCTTTGACGCTGTCCATAGAGGAACAGCCTTTGAGACTGTCCATAGAGGAGCAATGTTTGTGGCTGTCCATAGACGAGCAGTCTTTGACGCTGTCCATAGAGGAGCAGTCTTTGAGGCTGTCCATAGAGGAGCAGTCTTTGAGGCTGTCCATTGAGGAGCAGTGTTTGAGACTGTCCATAGAGGAGCAGTCTTTGAGACTGTCTATAGAGGAGCAGTCTTTGAGACTGTTCATGGATGAACAGTCTTTGAGGCTGTCCATAGAGGAGCAGTCTTTGAGACTGTCCAAAGTCGAGCAGTTTTTGAGACAGTCCATAGAGGAGCAGTCTTTGAGACTGTCCATAGTGGAGCAGTCTTTGAGGCTGTGCGTAGAGGAGCAGTCTTTAAGGCTGTCCATAGAGGAGCAGTTCTTGAGGCTGTCCATAAAATACCAGTCTTTGAGGCTGTCCATAGAGGAGCAGTATTTGAGACTGGACTTAATGGAGCAGTCTTCGAGACTGTCCAGAAATAAGCATTCTTTTAGACTGACCACAGAGGAGCAGTCTTTGTGGCTATCCATATTGGAGCAGTTTTTGTGGATGTCCGTAGAGGAGCAGTCTTAGAGACTGTCAATAGAGGAGCAGTCTTTGAGATGGCCCATAGAGGAGCAGTCATTGAGGCTGTCCATAAAAGAGCAGTCTTTGAGACTGTCCATAGAGGACCAGTCTTTGAGTCTATCCATAGAGGAGCAGACTTTGAGGCTGTCCATAGCGGAGCTGTCTTTTAAGCTGACCACAACAGGAGCAGTCTCTGAGACTATCCATAGTGGAACAGTCTTTGTGGCTGTCCATAGAGGAGCAGAGTTTGAGGATGTCCATAGAGGATCAGTTTTTGTGGCTGTGTGTTGAAGAGCAGCCTTTAAGGCTGTCCATAGAGGAGCAGTCTTTGAGGCTGGACTTAGTGGAGCAGTCTTTGTGGCTGTCCACAGAGGAGCTGTCTTTGAGACTGTCCATAGAGGAGCAGTCTTTGAAACTGTCCATAAAGGAGCAGTCTTTGAGGCTGTCCATCGAGTAGCAGTCTTTGAGACTGTCCATAGAGGAGCAGTCTTTGAGACTGTCCATAGAGGAGCAGTCTTTCAGACTGTCCATAGAGGAGCAGTCTTTGAGGCTGTCCATAGAGGAGCAGTCTTTGAGACTCTCCACAAAAGAGCAGATTTTGAGGCTGTCCATAGAGGAGCAGTCTTTCAGACTGTCCATAGAGGAGCAGTCTTTCAGACTGTCCATAGAGGAGCAGTCTTTGAGACTGTTCATAGAGGAGCAGACTTTGAGACTGCCAAAAAGGAGCAGTCTTTGTGGCTGTCCTTAGTGGAGCAGTCTATGAGACTGTCCATAAAGGAGCAGTCTTTGAGACTATCCATAGAGGAGCAGTCTTTGAGACTGTCCATAGAGGAGCAGTCTTTGAGACTGTTCATGGATGAGCAGGCTTTTAGACTGAGCATAGAGGAGTAGTCTTTGTGGATGTCCAGAGATGATCATGTTTTGAGCTGTCCATAGAGGAACAGTCTTTGAGGCTGTCCATAGAGGAGCAGTTTTTGAGCTGTCCATAGAGGAGCAGTCGTTGAGGCTGTCCATAGAGGAACAGTCTTTGAGGCTGTGCGTACAGGAGCAGTTCTTGAGGCTGTCCATAAAATACCACTCTTTGAGACTGTCCATAGAGGAGCAGTATTTGAGACTGGACTTAGTGAGCAGTCTTCGAGACTGTCCAGAAATAAGCATTCTTTTAGACTGACCACAGAGGAGCAGTCTTTGTGGCTATCCATATTGGAGCAGTTTTTGTGGATATCCGTAGAGGAGCAGTCTTAGAGACTGTCCATAGAGGACCAGTATTTGAGACTGTCCATTGAGGAGCAGTCTTTGAGACTATCCATAGAGGAGCAGACTTTGAGGCTGTCCATAGCGGAGCTGTCTTTTAAGCTGACCACAACAGGAGCAGTCTCTGAGACTATCCATAGTGGAACAGTCTTTGCGGCTGTCCATAGAGGAGCAGAGTTTGTGGGTGTCCATAGAGGATCAGTATTTGTGGCTGTCCATAGAGGAGCAGACATTGTGGCTGTCCGTTGAAGAGCAGGCTTTAAGACTGTCCATAGAGGAGCAGTCTTTGAGACTGTCCATAGAGGAGCAGTCTTTGAGGCTGTCCATCGAGTAGCAGGCTTTGAGCTGTCCATAGAGGAGCAGTCTTTGAGACTGTCCATAGAGGAGCAGTCTTTGAGGCTGGACTTATTGGAGCAGTCTTTGTGGATGTCCGGAGAGGAGCTGTCTTTGAGGCTGTCCATAGAGGAGCAGTCTTTGAGGCTGTCCATAAAGGAGCAGTCTTTGAGGCTGTCCATCGAGTAGCAGGCTTTGAGCTGTCCATTAGAGGAGCAGTCTTTGAGGCTGTGCATAGAGGAGCAGTCTTTGAGACTGTCCATAGAGGAGCAGTCTTTGAGACTGTCCATGGAGGAGCTGTCTTTGTGGCTGTCCATAGAGGACCAGTCTTTGAGACCGTCCCGAGAGGAGCAGTCTTTGAGACGGCCCGTAGAGGAGCAGTCTTTGTGACAGTCCACAATGGAGCAGTCTCTGAGACTGTCTAAAGAGGAGCAGCCTTTGAGATTGTCCATAGAGGAGCAGTCTTTGAGATTTTCCATAGTGGAGCAGTCATTGTGGCTGTCCATTGAGGAGCTGTCTTTGAGGCTGTGCATAGAGGAGCAGCCTTTGAGTCTGTCCATAGAGGAGCAGTCTTTGAGGCTCTCCATAGAGGAGCAGACTTTGAGACTGTCCATAGTGGAGCAGTCTTTGAGGCTGTCCATAGAGGAGCAGTCTTTGAGGCTGTGCATAGAGGAGCAGTGTTTGAGACTGTCCATAGAGGAGCAGTCTTTAAAGCTGTCCATAGAGGAGCAGACTTTGAGACTGTCCATAGGGGAGCCGTCTTTGAGACTGTCCATAGAGGAGCAGTTTTTGAGGCTGTCCACAGAGGAGAAGTCTTTGAGGCTGTCCATAGCGGAGCCGTCTTTGAGACTGTCCATAGAGGAGCAGTCTTTGAGGAGAAGTCTTCGAGACTGTCCATAGAAGAGCAGGCTTTGACACTGTCCAGTGAGGATCAGTCCTTGAGACTGTCCATAGAGGCGAAGCCTTTGAGACTGTCCATAGAGGAGCTGTCTTTGAGACCGTCCCGAGAGGAGCAGTCTTTGAAACAGTCCACAATGGAGCAGTCTCTGAGACTGTCTAAAGAGGAGCAGTCTTTGAGATTGTCCATAGAGGAGCAGCCTTTGAGGCTGTCCATAGAGGAGCAGTCATTGAGGCTGTCCATAGAGGAGCAGTCTTTGAGGCTGTCCATAGAGGAGCTGTCTTTGAGACCGTCCCGAGAGGAGCAGTCTTTGAAACAGTCCACAATGGAGCAGTCTCTGAGACTGTCTAAAGAGGAGCAGTCTTTGAGACTGTCCATAGAGGTGCAGTCTTTGAGACTGTCCATAGAGGTGCAGTCTTTGAGGCTGTCTGTGGAGGAGCAGTCTTTGAGGCTGTCCATAGAGGAACAGTCTGTGAGGCTGTCCGTAGAGGAGCAGTCTTTGTGGCTGTCCGTAGAGGAGCAGTCTTTGAGACTGTCCGTAGAGGAGCAGTCTTTGAGACTGTCCATAGAGCACCAGTCTTTCAGACTGACCATAGAGGAGCAGTCTTTGAGACTGTCCATTGAGGAGCAGTATTTGAGACTATCCATTCAGGAACAGTCCTTGAGACTGTCCATAGAGGAGCAGTCTTTGAGGCTATCCATCAAGGAGCAGTCTTTGAGACTGTCCATAGAGGAGCAGTATTTGAGACTATCCATTCAGGAACAGTCCTTGAGACTGTCCATAGAGGAGCAGTATTTGAGACTATCCATTCAGGAACAGTCCTTGAGACTGTCCATAGAGGAGCAGTCTTTGAGGCTATCCATCGAGGAGCAGGTTTTGAGCTGTCCATAGTGGAACAGTCTTTGATGTTGTACATAGAGGAGCAGTCTTTGTGACTGTTGTAAATACATTCCTTACTTTAAAAACAGAAGGCTGGCTGTGACTCTGGATGGATTCAGCACTCAAAACCCTGTGGTGACTCTGTAACCCAAGTAGGGGGGGTGGTCACGCGATGTCCCGTTACGCACCCCGGAAGTGGGCGGGCGATCACGTGGCATCCCGTTTCGCGCCCCGGAAGAGGGCGGGCGATCACGTGATGTTCCGTTTCGCGCCTCGGAAGTGGGTCGAGGAGGTCACGTGATGCTCCATTTCGCGGGCAAAAGAAGGTCACGTGGGGTCGGACAGCTAGGAATGCGAGGAGGCGGGGAATGGAGTCAGACTAACACCCAATCAGAAGATAATTCTACCTCAGTGTTTATATGATGTTTTTTATTGTATAAAAGACTGGGTCAGGGATAAAACGAGGTCTTACCTTTTGAACTGACACACGTTGTAGTTTGTCAGAGACAAAGAGGTTTAGACCCAGAGCTCTGAATGCTTTGTTCACTTACTGTGTAAAATAAATTAAGAGTGTGAGACCGAATATCTTCTCCTATTGCTTCATTTAAAAGAACACGCAGGACTTGGCTCACACATAGAAGAAAGTAAATTTAAATTGGTAGATTGAGCCAAAGTCCAACACTGTCCATAGAGTAGCAGTCTTTGAGGCTGTCCATAGAGGAGCAGTCTTTGTAGCTGTCCGTAGAGGAGCAGACTTTGAGACTGCCCATAGAGGAGCAACCTCTGGGACTATCCATAGAGGAGCTGTCTTTGAGACAGTCCATAGAGGAGCAGTCTTTGAGGATGGCCAGAGAGGAGCAGACTTTGAGACTGTCCATTGAGGAGATGTCTTTGAGACTGTCCGTAGAGGAGCAGTCTATGAGACTGTCCATAGAGGAGCAGTCTTTGAGACTGTCCATAGAGGAGCAGTCTTTGAGGCTGTCCATAGAGGAGCAGTCTATGAGACTGTCCATAGAGGAGCAGTCTTTGAGGCTGTCCATAGAGGAGCAATCTTTGAGACTGTCCATATAGGAGCTGTCTTTGAGACTGTCCATAGAGGAACAGTCTTTGAGACTGTACATAGAAGAGCAGTCTTTGAGACTGTCCATAGAGGAACAGTCTTTGAGACTGTCCATATAGGAGCTGTCTTTGAGACTGTCCATAGAGGAGCAGTCTTTGAGACTGCCCATAGAGTAGCAATCTCTGAGACTGTCCATAGAGGAGCAGTCTTTGAGGATGTGCATAGAGGAGCAGTCTTTGAGACTGTCCATAGAGGAGCAGTCTTTGAGGCTGGACATAGAGGAGCAGTCTTTGAGACTGTCCATAGACGAGCAGTCCTTGTGGCTCTCCGTAGAGGAGCAGTCTTTGTGGCTGTCCGTTGAGGAGCAGTCTTTGAGTCTGTCCGTAGATGAGCTGACTTTGAGGCTATCCGTAGAGGAGCAGTCTTTGATGCTGTCCATAGAGGAGCAGAATTTGAGGCTGTCCGTAAAAGAGCAGTCTTTGAGACTGTCCATAGAGGAGCAATCTTTGAGGCTATCCATAAACGAGCAGTCTTTGAGGCTGTCCATAGAGGAGCAGTTTTTGTGGCTGTCCGTTGAAGAGCAGTCTTTGTGGATGTCCATAGAGGAGTAGTCTTTGAGACTGCCCATAGAGGAGCAATCTCTGAGACTGTCCATAGAGGTGCAGTCTTTGAGGATGTCCATAGTGGAGCAGCCTTTGAGACTGTCCATAGAGGAGCAGTCTTTGAGGTTGTCCATAGAAGTGCTGCCTTTGAGACTATTCATAGAGGAGCAGACTTTGAGACTGCCAAAAAGGAGCAGTCTTTCTGGCTGTCCTTAGAGGAGCTGAATTTGAGACTGTCCATAGAGGAGCAGTCTTTGAGACTGTCCATAGAGGAGCCGTCTTTGAGGCTGTCCATAGAGGTGCAGTCTTTGAGCCTGTCCATAGAGGAGCCGTCTTTGAGGCTGTCCATAGAGGAGCAGTCTTTGAGGCTGTCCATAGAGGAGCAGTCTTTGAGACTGTCCATAGAGGAGCCGTCTTAGAGACTGTCCATAGAGGAGCAGACTTTGAGGCTGTCCATAGAGGAGCAAACATTGAGACTGCGAAAAAGGAGCAGTCTTTGAGGCTGTCCTCAGAGGAGCAGTCTTTGAGACTGTCCACAGAGTAGCAGTGTTTGTGGCGGTCCATAGACGAGCAGTCTTTGAGGTTGTCCAAAGAGGAACAGACTTTGAGGATGTCCGTTGAAGAGCAGTCTTTGAGACTGCCCGTAGAGGACCCGTCTTTGAGGTTGTCCATAGACGAGCAGACTTTGAGTCTGTCCATAGAGGAGCAGTCGTTGAGACTGTCCATCGAGGAGCAGACTTTGAGGCTGTCCATAGACGAGCAGTCTTTGAGACTGTCCATAGAGGACCAGTGTTTGTGGCTGTCTGTAGAGGAGCAGTCTATGAGACTGTCCATAGAGGAGCAGTCTTTGAGACTGTCCACAAAAGAGCAGTCTTTGATGCTGTCCATAGAGGAGCAGCCTATGAGATTGTCCATAGAGGAGCAGCCTTTGAGATTGTCCATAGAGGAGCCGACTTTGAGATTGTCCATAGAGGAGCAGCCTTTGAGATTGTCCATAGAGGAGCCGTCTCTGAGACTGTCCATAGAGGAAGAGTTTTTGAGGCTGATATACAGGAGGTGTCTATGAGACTGTCCACAGAGGAACAGTCTTTGAGGGTGTCCAAGCACGGGCAGTTTTTGAGATTGTCCATAGAGGAGCAGTCTTTGAGACTGTGCATTGAGGAGCAGTCTTTGAGACTGTCCATAGAGGAGCAGTCTTTGAGGCTGTCCGTAGAGGAGCTGCCTTTGAGACTGCGCATTGAGGAGCACTACTTGAGACTGTCCATAGAGGAGAAGCCATTGCGTCTGTCCATAGAGGGGCAGTCTTTGTGGCTGTCCATAGAGGAGCAGTCTTTGAGGCTGTCCATAGAGGAGCAGACTTTGTGGCTGTCCATAGAGGAGCAGTCTTTGAGGCTGTCCATAGAAGAGCAGTCTTTGAGGCTGTCCATAGAGGAGCAGCCTTTGGGACTGTCCATAGAGGAGCAGACTTTGTGGCTGTCCATAGAGGAGCAGTCTTTGAGGCTGTCCATAGAGGAGCAGTCTTTGACGCTGTCCATAGAGGAGCAGTCTTTGAGACTGTCCATAGAGGAGCAGTCTTTGACGCTGTCCAGAGAGGAGCAGACTTTGAGACTGTTCATAGAGGAGCAGACTTTGAGACTGCGAAAAAGGAGCAGTCTTTGAGGCTGTCCTCAGAGAAGCAGTCTTTGTGACTGTCCATAGAGGAGCAATGTTTGTGGCTGTCCTTAAAGGAGCAGAATTTTAGACTGTCCATAGAGGAGCAGTCCTTGAGACTGTCCATAGAGGAGCAGCCTTTGAGACTGACCATAGAGGAGCAGTGTTTGTGACTGTCCATAGCGGAGCAGTCTTTGATACTGTCCGTGGAGGAGCTGTCTTTGAGACTGTCCATAGAGGAGCCGTCTGAGAGACTGTCCATAGAGGAGCAGCATTTGGGACTGTCCACAAAAGAGCAGTCTTTGAGGCTGTCCATAGAGGAGCAGTCTTTGACGCTGTCCATAGAGGAGCAGTCTTTGAGACTGTCCATAGAGGAGCAGTCTTTGAGACTGTCCATGGACGAGCAGCCTTTGGGACTGTCCATAGAGGAGCAGACTTTGAGGCTATCCATAGAGGAGCAGTCTTTGAGGCTATCCATAGAGGAGCAGCCTTTGGGACTGACCATAGAGGAGCAGTCTTTGAGGCTGTCCATAGAGGAGCAGACTTTGAGACTGTCCATAGAGGAGCAGACTTTGAGACTGTCCATAGAGGAGCAGACTTTGAGGCTGCCAAAAAGGAGCAGTCTTTGAGACTGTCCACAAAAGAGCAGATTTTGAGGCTGTCCATAGACGAGCAGTCTTTGAGGCTGTCCATAGAGGAGCAGCCTTTGGGACTGACCATAGAGGAGCAGTCTTTGAGGCTGTCCATAGAGGAGCAGACTTTGAGACTGTCCATAGAGGAGCAGTCTTTGAGACTGTCCATAGAGGAGCAGACTTTGTCGCTGTCCATAGAGGAGCAGTATTTGTGGCTGTCCGTAGAGGAGCAGTCTTTGAGACTGTCCATAGAGGAGCAGTCTTTGAGGCTGTACATCGTGGAGCGGCCTTTGAGACTGTCCATTGAGGAGCAGTCTTTGAGGCTGTCCATAGTGGAGCAGTCTTTGAGACTGTCCATAGAGGAGCAGTCTTTGAGATGGCCCATAGAGGAGCAGTCTTTGAGGCTGTCCTCAGAGGAGCAGTCTTTGAGACTGTCCATGGAGGAGCAGTCTTTGAGATGGCCCATAGAGGACCAGTCTCTGAGACTGTCCATAGTGGAGCAGTCTTTGCGGCTGTCCATTGAGGAGCAGAGTTTGAGGATGTCCATAGAGGAGCAGCCTTTGTGGCTGTCCATAGAGGAGCAGTCTTTGAGACTGTCCATAGAGGAGCAGTCTTTGAGACTGTCCATAGAGGAGCAGTATTTGTGGCTGTCCGTAGAGGAGCAGTCTTTGAGACTGTCCATAGAGGAGCAGACTTTGTCGCTGTCCATAGAGGAGCATTATTTGTGGCTGTCCGTAGAGGAGCAGTCTTTGAGACTGTCCATAGAGGAGCAGACTTTGAGGCTGTCCATAGAGGAGCAGTCTTTGAGGCTGTACATCGTGGAGCAGCCTTTGAGACTGTCCATTGAGGAGCAGTCTTTGAGGCTGTCCATAGAGGAGCAGACTTTGAGACTGTCCATAGAGGAGCAGTATTTGAGACTGTCCATAGAGGAGCAGTCCTTGTGGCTGTCCGTAGAGGAGCTGTCTTTGAGGCTGTCCATAGAGAACCAGTCTTTCAGGCTATCCATAGAGGAGCAGACTTTGAGACTGTCCATAGAGGAGCAGTCTTTGAGTCTGACCATAGATGAGCAGTCTTTGAGACTGTCCATAGAGGAGCAGTCTTTGAGGCTGTCCATAGAGGAGCAATCTTTGAGACTGTCCATAGAGGAGCAATCTTTGAGACTGTCCATAGAGGGCCAGACTTTTAGACTGTCCCTTGAGGAGCAGTCTTTAAGACTGTCCGTAGAGGAGCAATCTTTGAGGCTGTCCATAGAGGAGCAATCTTTGAGACTGTCCATAGAGGAGCAGTCCTTGTGGCTGTCCGTAGAGGAGCTGTCTTTGAGGCTGTCCATAGAGAACCAGTCTTTCAGGCTATCCATAGAGGAGCAGTCTTTGAGTCTGACCATAGATGAGCAGTCTTTAAGGCTATCCATATAGGAGCAGACTTTGAGACTGTCCATAGAGGGCCAGACTTTTAGACTGTCCCTTGAGGAGCAGTCTTTGAGACTGTCCATAGAGGAGCAATCTTTGAGGCTGTCCATAGAGGAGCAATCTTTGAGACTGTCCATAGATGAGCAGTCTTTGAGGCTATCCATAGAGGAGCAGACTTTGAGACTGTCCATAGAGGGCCAGACCTTTAGACTGTCCCTTGAGGAGCAGTCTTTGAGACTGTCCATAGAGGAGCAGTCCTTTTGGCTGTCCATAGAGGAGCAGTCTTTGAGGCTATCCATAGACGAGCAGACTTTGAGACTGTCCATAGAGGGCCTGACTTTTAGACTGTCCCTTGAGGAGCAGTCTTTGAGACTGTCCATAGATGAGCAGTCCTTGTGGCTGTCCATAGAGGAGCAGACTTTGAGGCTATCCATAGAGGAGCAGGTTTTGAGGTTGTCCATAAGGAGCAGTCTTTGAGACTGTCCATAGAGGAGAAGCCATTGAGTCTGTCCGTTGAGAAGCAGACTTTGAGACTGTCTATAGAGGAGCAGTCTTTGAGGCTATCCATAAACGAGCAGTCTTTGAGGCTGTCCATAGAGGAGCAGTCTTTGAGGTTGTCCATAGAGGAGCAGACATTGAGACTGTCTATAGAGGAGCAGTCTTTGAGGCCATCCATAAACGAGCAGTCTTTGAGTGTGTCCATAGAGGAGCAGTCTTTGAGACTGTCCATAGCGGAGCAGTCTTTGTCGCAGTCCATAGAGGAGTAGTATTTGTGGCTGTCCGTAGAGGAGCAGACTTTGAGACGGTCCATAGAGGAGCAGTCTTTGAGGCTGTCCATAGAGGAGAAGCAATTGAGTCTGTCCATAGAGGAGCAGTCTTTGAGGCTGCCATCGTGGAACAGTCTTTGAGGCTATCCATAGAGGAGCAGTGTTTAGGGCTGTCCAGAGAGGAGCAGACTTTGAGACTGTCCATAGAGGAGCAGTCTTTGTGGCGGTCCGTAGAGGAGCAGACTTTGAGACTGTCCATTGAGGAGCAGTCTTTGTGGCTGTCCGTAGAGGAGCAGACTTTGAGACTGTCCATAGAGGAGCAGTCTTTGAGACTGTCCATAGAGGAGCAGTCTTTGTGGCTGTCCGTAGAGGAGCAGACTTTGAGACTGTCCATTGAGGAGCAGTCTTTGAGACTGTCCATAGACGAGCAGACTTTGAGACTGTCCATAGAGGTTCAGTCTTTGAGACTGTCTATAGAGGAGCAGACTTTGAGACTGTCCGTAGAGGAGCTGTCTTTCAGACTGTCCATAGTGGAGCAGTCTTTGAGACTGTCCATAGAGGAGCAGTGTTTGAGACTGTCCATAGAGGAGCAGTCTTTGAGACTGTCCGTAGAGGAGCCGTCTTTCAGACTGTCCATAGTGGAGCAGTGTTTGATACTGTCCATAGAGGAGCAGTCTTTGAGGCTGTCCCTAGAGGAGCAGTCTTTGAGACTGTCCATAGAGGAGCAGTGTTTGAGACTGTCCATAGAGGAGCCGTTTTTGATGTGTCCGTTGAGGAGCAGTCTTTGAGATTGTCTCTAAAGGAGCAGTCTTTGTGACTGTCCATAGAGGATCAATCTTTGAGACTGTCCACAATACAGCAGTCTTTGAGTCTGTCCATTGAGGAGTAGTCTTTGAGACTGCCCATAGAGGAGCAGTCTTTGATGTGTCCGTTGAGGAGCAGTCTTTGAGGGATTTTGAAGGCCTGGTCATTAAAAGTGAAGAATTGGAATCACTCGTGAATTTTAAGGAACATTTAGTGACCAATGATGTGACTAACATCCTGAAGAATTACTGTGAAATTAATGAGTCCTGCCTTAAATGTATTTGCTATTTGATGTAGCCTTTGCGTGTTCACCCATTATTTGTCTCATGGTATCTTTGAGATATTGGTGCATCAGTTAATCTATTCTTGTGCAGTCTAAACGTTGGATTCTCAATAGAGTCATAGAAATCTTTGCATTTTGCTTTCAGTTAACTTTTTCAGGAATAAGCTAATTATTTTTTAGTTGATTAAAAATCCTGACAGTCTTGTTTTGAATTCTAAAGCATGCCCGGTCTCAGTATGCAATGCCAGCATTCTAATTACTTTTAGAATTTACCATCGTCAGTGGTGGATTGGGACAAGGAAGGAATCAAACAGCTATCTCTCCTTAGAACCCTAGAATGATAGAATTCCTACAGTGTGGAAGCAGGCCATTTGGCCCATCAAGTCCACACTGACTCTCTCAAGAGCATCCCACCCAGACCCACCCTCCCACCCCACCCCTGGAACCCTGCATTCCCCATGACTTACCCACCTTCCCTGCACATCCCTGGACCCTGCGGAGCAGTTTCGAACAGCCAACCCACCTAACCTGCACATCTTTATACTTGGTCACAACAGTCCCTCAATGGTCTTCTTATAAGTGTGTTCAATCTGTGTTTGAGCACCCTTCCTTCCAGTGATATTAAATGCAGTGCTCAGATTTTATTCTCTCTCCCTTTTCCAGTACAGGAACAATGTCTCTGGCACCATCCCCTTTCTCTTGAATAGCTGTGCCTCTATTATCTTCAGTAAAAACTGACATAAAATAGTTATTCAATCTGCTCTGCCACTTATCACTGAAGTTCTGAGACTCTTTACTTCACTAAATGGGTCCTCAGAGGTGGCAAAAAGATCTTTCATCTTGCTGTGTGCTTCTGTTTAATAGTAATTTTAAATTAGCTTGAATTGAGCTTTGTTGCCCGAAACTATCTGTTAGAGACTATTGGGATTTAGTGTTTCTTATGCCTCTGCTGCCAAGCTCTGAAGACAAGGCAACATCATGCACCTTTGAGTCTAGGCAGCTTCAATGCTTGCCTTTTCCAAATCGCTTGTCCAGGCAGCCATGCAAGGGCAGTAGATAATCCCGTCAAAGCTCACTAAAGTTCCGAGGCTGCATTCCCATCATCCCT
>NW_025207709.1:0-13333 GCF_004010195.1 Chiloscyllium plagiosum | reverse complement strand
CATAAAATACCAGGAAATGTTCTTTAAACAGCTTAGCACAATAACTGCCCCAAGAACCACAGCCGCCGTTTTCTCACTGCAATATTTACTTTTCAGCTTCTGGCAACAAATGGCCACAAACCGATCAAAGGTGAAATTGACGGTGAACCAGACAGAGCAGTCAGTGGCTGCATAAAGCAGGACGGCGTGGATATTACATACGGGAACGGAGTACACCAGGAAATATAACTGTTGCCGATAAACAATGGGAATGTGTCTCAGGATCAGGTCGAGGATAATGACCAGGAGATCCGCCACTGCCATGGCCCCCAGGTAACGTCTGACACATGGAGACAATCCGCAATCTTTATAAAGCAGGACGTAGATGGTCACTACGTTAACTGTGAGGAAGGAAAACAAACACATTATCCATCAGCCTGGAGGCAAAGGGTCCGGTTTGATTGGGGACCCAGTGAGATTTTCAAATGTGTTCCTGTATTCAGGGATTTATTAAAATAATTGGAACTGGAATAACAAATGGGAAGGTCGGAATTACTGTCAAAAATGTGACATAAACCACAAGAAACCCTCCCTCCCCAAACACACAGAGACACATACATAAGGACAGATGGATTCTAGAACATTCCCACACACTTGATCACTCGAGAGCAGACACAGGTCACTCCTTCCCCGTTCCTAATGCGGAGGGTGAAAACGTTGCTGTCCTGAAGGATTCTCTCCCAGTTTCCTGAAGACAAACGGTGTTTGGAAATTCTTGTATTTTGTTTAAATTGTGGTCGATCCTGTGTCGTGAAGAAATGTAAACGCAGGGAAAACGTATTCACCCCTTTAAGGGCCTGAGGGGCCTTCGGAACAGTGTCTCCTTCTTCCTGGAACGAGATTTCTTCCCTCGGGATCTTATCGCTTGTCAAGTGCACTGACGTCCGGCCGTTCACAAACAATGTCAGATACAGAACGTTCCGGGGAATGTCAGTTATAGAATGTCAGGAACAGAACGTGCCGGGGAATGTCAATTTTAGAATGTTGGGGACAGAACGTTCCGGGTAACTCCTTGACCTGTCCATCGCCTTTCCCCCCTACCCACCCCACCAACATGGTATACTGTGCCTGGACACACTGTAACACAAGTGGGGTGAGAGACGGAGGGTCCAATCACAGGAATGGGAACTAAAAGCATCGCCAGATCAGCTGAAATAGTGAGATATACCACATTCCCAATCCACCGCACAGAACCAGCCCAGGCACCATACTCCCAGAGGGAGCTATCTGTTCACCGTGGAAAACTGTGCAGACCAGGCCAGTGTACTGCTCAGTACAACCCAGCAATCTGTCCAGAGTGGAACACTGCACAGATCAGATCAGGGCATTGATCGATAAATCCAGACCATGTATCTGTCCAGCACGGGGAGATGTGCAGACCACAGCAGGGCACTAATGTGTGAACCTGAAACAAATATCCATCCAGCATAAGGAGCCAAACAAACCACATCATTGCATTTTCTATAAACCTCAACCAGATAGTCTGACCAGCACAGCGAACTGTGCAGTGATCACCCGTGAATTAATCTGTAAACCAGGAGCAGTTACCCTCCCAGCATGTAGGCCTGTGTACACTACCCCAGGGCATTGATCAGTAAACCAGGAGCAGTTAACTTCCCAGCATGTAGGACTGTGTACCCCACCACAGTGCATTGATCTGAAAACCAGGAGCAGTTACACTCCCACCATGTAGGACTGTCTACACCACCCCAGTGCATTGATCTGTAAACCAGGAGCAGTTACCCACCCAGCATGTAGGACTGTGTACCACACCCAAGCGCATAGATTTGAAAACCAGGAGCTGTTACCCTCCCACCATGTAGGACTGTCTACACCACCCCAGTGCATTGATGTGTAAACCAGGATCAGAAATCTTCCCAGCATGTAGGACTGTGTATCCCACCACAGTGCGTTGATCTGAAAACCAGGAGCAATTAACCTCCCAGCATGTAGGACTATGTACACAACCCCAGTGCATTGGTCAGTAACACTGTGTTAGATCACTGCCCAGTGTGGGGAAACTTGCAACCCATGCTAGAAGTGACAGGATGTGCAGCTCCCATCCATTTACAGATCCATATCTGCATTGTGTCATGACAAGGGGGTGCTGTAGGTGTGAACATCACTGCCAGAGAGAGATGGCGGGCGATTCAGTTTAAATATCACCACATGGGAGGGGTTTGGGGTATAGACAGGAGGGGAAGACTGAGAGACCGTGCCATGGAAGGATGTGTTCCCAGGTTTCAGAGTGCTGAAATGTAGACAATACGATAGCGTCCTGTAACATGAGCCAGTCTTCCCAGAAAAGATGGGAAAAAGGGATATTGGTGTGACGTCAGATGAGCATATGTTCTACAGCTTTGGAACTGGAATTGGTTTCAAAAGAATCTATGTCTCATTGGGCAGAGTCTAACAATAATTTCTCTCAGTGACATTTTCATTGAGTTTGACAGCGGGATCGTCCACACGAGGCTGAGCTAATTTTCTGTTGCTATCTTATCGGACTCACCTCATTAACTACCCAGCCCACCCCATGGTGTCCCTCTAATTCAATGCCAGCCCGATTCTCCCACCCATCATGCCTTGAGGTACTCACCATCGCCCGGGTACCCCTGGATATTCCGTGATCGCTGACACTGGTGCCATCTTAAAAAGGCTAATGGACGCATGTTTGAGCTTTTGGAGCTGCCCTGCACAGTTTACGCTGAGCATGGCAGATAATGGGCAATTACACCATTGTTTGTCAACAGGGACACGGAGGTCCTGGTGAATGGGCTAGTACAGAGGGGAACCATTTGTTTCCCATAGGGACCACAGCACAAAACCCACCGAGCATGGTCTGAGCTCCCCACCCTGCTCAGTGCAGTATCTGCGGTCTGAGGAAATGTCAAGTAATACAGGACAAGTATCAATAACCTTCCCCACTCTGCCGGGATAAGTGTTACCGTATTCTCTCAGCTCCCTCACGCTCGCGTTAGGTCTAAAATAGCACCTACCCCCGAACAAGGCTCATGGTCCATCACTCTCACAACTGCATGCAGCACCTTCTCTCTCCAGCACAACTCTCTCTCACCCACTCCCACCCTCACTCCCTCCCTCCCCTTCTTCCGTTCCAAGAGAAACAGCCTGGAATAGGACAGAAAGGGCCAAGCCGGTGGGTGGAGAGCCCGACATCCATTATCTCACGCCCCCAGCAATGTGGGGAGGACCCTGGTACGAGCCGGAGAGGACAGGGACACCTCGTGTGGAGATTCTGAAACATCCACGTCCCACGACCGAATAATGAGCAATGTTCCGTGAAGGGCAATTCTCACTTTAAACCCACTGGCAGCTCCGTTTCCCCCCAGCACAACTTAGAAGCCGTGGCCGTGATGCCATCTCCCTTTTGTTTCGAGCTGGTACAAATGGAATCCCCACAGTCTCGGTGGGCAGGAGGGTGGGCTGACAACACATCATCACCACCACCTCCCAGGGAGGGAGCCCGGTGACTCCCTCCTCCACCACCTCCTGTAAACAGCTCAGACACCGAAACTAATCTGTTTTCTTTACTGCTCTCCCCACTTGTGTTGACATCTTCAATAATCTGTGCTTGGACACACGCAACGTTCTCTGCTTCTGCACCCTCTTTATAACGTTGCAGCCTGTTGTGTTTTGTCTTTCAATGCCCTTCCTATCAAAGTGCATCACCTCACACTGTTCTGCATTGATCCCCATCTGCTCGAAAACTACACCACGTGTCACTCTCCTGTTAGTTTTCCACACTGTCCTCCATAGACTTTACAGTTCTTCCAGGTTTGGTGTCATTTACAAACATTGAGATTGTCATAGCATCACATTCCCCAAGAAACAACGGAAATCCTGCCCCACTCATTAGTGTGAGAAAGTGAAATACTGCTATATTCCCACGGAGGAAGTCGAATAATGACTTGCTGTCAACAGACCAACCATAATCCTGACACACACCAGACACAGTAAATGAAATATTGACAAACCATGGGGCAAGAGAAATCCGGATAGGCTTCGCGTATCTGTATTGACGACATGGTATTAATGTGATGAAGTTGAAAGTGTGTCCTGTACATTTAAGAGAGAGTGAATACTGTTCTAAACTGAGAGCTTCCAATCACCTGTGTACATGTGAGCATGGCAGATCCAGAGTGTCAAGGACAACTGAAAATATTTCACATTTGACTGTGAAATAAATCCCTGAGTTGGTTGCTGTTTGGACAACAATTCAAATTTTACCAGTCAGTTTAAATTATGCCCCAATATGCTAAAATCAAATCAAGTTTGAATTTACTGTTTTTCAAAAATCGAACCAATGTTGTGGATATTAAAAAATATCCATTCTCCAATGTTGTGGATAATAAAAATGCAGGCATTTTTAAAATTGCAGACAGAGCAAATGCCATCAATGCACATCCAAGAAATTGGAAAACACTCTCTATCAAAGGTACCTTTTCATATGGAGCATATTCACAGTAAACAGAAAGATGATGATCCATGGAGATCCACCGCCGCAAGAAGACACATAGACCACAGCTGTTGTGTGATTTTGAAATTACATTGATGTGATTTTAATAAATGTCTTATTGAAAGCGTATATTGTTATAGAGTTGAGTTGGGTAATAAGCAGTTAAGAGAAAGGACATCTCAGAGTTGTGAATAGTTGATGTAAAATGTTCACTTTCCGAGTTAAAAAATAAATTGATGTTTTTAGTTAAACAGTGGAATTTGGGAGTTCTCTGTCACTCAGATTTTAACAGTTTTCGAGAAGACTTGAGCTTTTCTTGGTGGTTAGGTTCAATTGCGAGATGAGCTTCACTCCGTGTCCGAACAATTCCTGTGTGTGTGTCTTTGTGTCTCTGTGTGGGGCAGGTCTGGCAGTCTCTGTGGTGTCTAAAGTGATGCAATGCCACCCTCTGCTGGCCACCCCATGCCACTTCACAGGCATTGGCAGAGGGTGAAAATCAACAGGGATTAATTCAGAGAGGGAGAGGGCAGCTGCTCACAGCACCATCCAAACTGATTTTTTTTTTTCATCCATGTACTGATATAAACGTCTGTTAACCGTTGTAACTGCATACACATCCACCACTTCCTCTGGAAGTTCATTCCACTCAGACCACCTTCTGTTTAAAATAATTACCTCTCATGACTTTTGCAAACCTCTCTCTCTGACCTTAAAATATCTCCCAGTCTTGACTCCCCTACTCTAGGCGAAAGACATTGGCCTTTCAGCTTTTCTGTACCCCTCATGATTTTATAAGTCTCTGTAACGTCAACCCCCTCAATCTCATACTCTTCAGGGAAAAATGTCCCAGCCTATCCAGCCTCTGCTTATAGCGTATTCCCTCCATTCCCAGCAACATCCTGGTTAATCTCTTCTGAACCCTCTCCAGTTTAATAATATCAAGGTCAATAATATCAAAGTGAATAGTCAAGGTATTTTCTAAGGGTACGGGGAGATCATAACTAGAGGACATAGTTTTAAGATGAGAGGGGAAACATTTAAAAGTGACCTAAGGGGCAGCGTTTTCACCCAGAGGGTGGAGTACCTATGGAATGAGCGGGCAGGGTGACCAGACTGGGCACAGTATTCCAGAAGAGGTCTCACCAATGTCTTGTGCAACCTCAACATGACATCCCAATTCCGACACTCAAAGGTCTGACCAATGAGGAAAGTGTGTTAAACACCTTCTCAACCACACGATCTCTATGAGATGCAAATTTTAAAGAATTATACCAGACGGCCCAGGTCTCTGTTCTGCAACATTGCCAAAGACCCTACTTTTAATTGTATAGGTCCTGCTCTTGTTTGAGTTACCAAATCCAATACCTCACATTAGTCCACATTAAACTCCATCTGCCACTCCTCGGCCCAGTGAGTGATATTACCACCTCCTCACCTTCCCCGTTTAATTTTGAAATGCCCATCTCTTCTCCAGAAGGCCTGCACACTCTGGCCTTGATTTTCACAAAGCCCCTGAGCTTGGTTTGCCTTGTGTGTTTAGGGGGAGGAGGGACGGATTGCAGACAGTCAGTGGGGAGGAGAGGCTGGACAGAAAACAGCGGCTTGGTATCATTTCATGATTTTACATTATATTAGATTACTTAAAGCGTGGAAACAGGCCATTCAGCCTAACAAGTCCACACCGACCCTCTGAAGAGCAATCCACCAAGACCCATTCCCGTACACCTAACACTACGGGCAATTTAGCATGGCCAATTCACCTAACCTGCACATTTTTGGAGTGTGTGAGCACCCGTAGGAAAACCACGCTGATATGGGAAGAGTGTGCAAACTCCATACAGACAGTTGCCGGAGGCGAGAAGTGAACCCAGGTCTCTAGCGCTGTAAGGCAGAATGTTTCACGCAGAGAGTGATGTGTGTACAGAAAGTGCTGTCAGAGGAAGTGATGAAGGCAGTACAATTGTACACATTGATTCGAGGCTGATTTAGTTAAACACTTGACAGGGGATTGTGCCACGGATAATAGGATACAGACAGGAATGTGGGGCTGAGACCACAACTTGATCGCTGACTGGAACATTCATTAACATACCTTACAGGAAAATAACACCCTCTAACCTTCCAATAACAGAATATGAGATCTTCAGAAACAGGGGCAGGACATTCATCCCCCTCGAGCCTGCCTTGCCCTTCACTAAGATCATGGCTGATCTGCTCTAAGTCTGAAATCCTCTTCAATGTCCAAATTTTCATAGCCCTTAACTCTCTATCAGGACAAATCCATCTACCCCTTCTTTAAATACTTTGTCATCTAGCTCTCCTAGCATGATGGAAAAGCAAATTGCTGACATTCAATACCCTCTGTTTGAAATAAGCACTCCCTGCTCCTATACCATGACCTGTTGCTATGAACATATGATGTGAACACAAAGTTTCAGGTAACAGTGACTGTCCCTGATATCGAGGCAGTGCTTGACTGAGGATGACGTCAAGGAATTAAACAAAATTTGGATTTTTTTTTGGGAATCAGCGTAAACTCCCCACTGGTTGGAGGCAATCACAGGAAAATGGAAGGTGTTTGTGGAGTGTGGATGTCCATTATCTCAGTCCTGGGACATCTCTGTGGGAGATCCTCAGGTTAGTTTCCTCTTCATAAACATCTTCAGCTGCTTAATCAATGTCATTCCCCCAACATAAGGTCAGAAGAGGAGATGTTTCTTGAAAAATATTCAAGTTCACAATAATGTGTCCCCCGTCAGCTCCTGAAGCAGTATGTGTCCATATGCACCAAGTCCTGGACAATATACTGTGAAAGCATATGTAGTATTCACTTAACAGTACTGCGAGATGCTGCTTCATCCCACAGGGACCGGAGGAACTCATTCAGCATCTCGAGTTCACAGGAAAATGAGGAAGCCATTCAGCCCATTGAACCTACTGAACAAGAAGAGGGATAGCCCATTCAGACCCTCCTGCCTATTACACAGGAAGCAAGGAGTCCAGTGTTATGGACCAGGCCAGAGCCCCTTTAAAATATTTTGACGTGGTAGTTTAAATCCAACCATTATGTTATTCTAAAGGCAAATATAACAATTGGTTCAGATGTAATGTCATTGGCAAAACTACTCGATGCTAAACAAAACAGTTTATTTCAGCACTGTCATTAAAATATAATCAAAGAAAGAGGAAATTAGAATAACAACACAATTCAAAAACTTCTTTATGTGTAGATATTTTTATTGAAAATTTAACATATTTTTACAAGTTTACAAATAAAAAAACAAGTATAAACATTGATATACAATTAAATCTTAAATACATCGTAGCCAAAATCTATCAAACAAAAGAAAATATACCGAAAAGGAAAAAAAGAAGACGAAACGCAACTATCTACTAATCTAACCCACAAATAACCAAAGTGTATGATTAAATCTCTTGCATTACTCAAGAAAAGAATAAACGATGGATTGCACAGAAATTAAGAAGTACATGCTGGGAATGTGTTAACATCAGATCGTAACGAAACCCGTATTCATGCGGTATTCCTCTCCCAATGGCCTCCGGGCCAGCCAGGGTCGTAGTCTCAATTACATAAAAGCCTTTGATCGAATGTCCGAAATATCTGTATCTGTGTAATTCAAGAAGGGCTGCCAGATTTTATAGAATAATTCGGTTGTTTGGTTCACCATGTTTGGAAGGGAGTCAAGGGGAATATATTCCATGATTATTCTGTGCCAAATCGAAATTCCAGGAGGGCCCTCAGCCACCCAGTTTACCAAAATATTTCTCCTTGCATAGAAAGAGAGAATGGAAAATAATCTCTTCCCGTACACATCCAGGGAGGTTAAGCTCGAGAAGCCCAAAAGGAGAACAGAATAGTAGATACAATCCTATTACTAACTAACTGTACCAATATAGTCAGATCCCATAAACACAACCACTTGGCAAAAAAAGCAAATTCTCAAAAACAGTTCTCCAGGAGGGAAAAAAAACATCCATTACAAAAGGTCAGAGACAGTAGCAGCCAGGAGATAGTCACTGAAGCTTATAACTCTGTGGAGAACCCAATAGTCTCTGATGTTACTGAGAAAACAAAACCCAGAGATCCTAATCTGTGACAGCTGGACACACCCATTCAGGTTGCATTAAAATAAATGTAAGGTCTCCCTCGATGTTTACTCAGTGGCCTTAACTAACCATCATGGTAACGATCGTTCAATCTGTCTCTTCAAAGAAACCAGGACAAAATGATGTCGTGAAGCTGCAGCATCATTTCACTAGTCAGCACATCGAGCTGTCAAACAGGAACCAGGGGTAACCCAATCAGACGCTTGGCCATGTCCAATCTGACGAGGAAAAAGCCATTCAGCCCCTTGAGTCAATGACACAGAAACAGGAGGAGGCCATTCTGCCCCTTGAGTGACTTACACAGGGACAGCAGGAGGAGACCATTCAGCCCCTCAACGCTCTTACACATGGACAGAATGAGGTAATCAATGCTGATTCCTGATGAAAAGCTTATACCCAAATCATCGATTCTTCTGCCTCTCTGATGCTTCCTGACCTGCTGTGCTTTTCCAGCACCACACTCCCGTCTCTGATTCCCAACATCTGCAGACACTGTCTCCTATTTGATGCTCTAACATGATGACCAAATGGAGTAGAGGCTGCACAGACAGACTCCTCCACGTTGTTCCTCCTGGCTCCGTTGCTTTTGATGCACACGTGGGACTTTAAAATGGTTTTCTAGTGGTGAGCAAGGAAGCAAAATGCTTTGTGTGAAATCTCAAGGGGGCACCTTCCATCTCCGAGAAACAAAAAGTTTGGTATTCTCTATGTAGGACGGAAGCTGGTGGGAACGGCTACCTGTTTCAGATGGAAGGTATTGTGGCTGCTGTTGGGGATTGTGAATAACCTGACGTTAGGAACTGGTTCACACACTGACTGCTTGTTAATGTGGGGAGAGTTAATTACGGCTTAGAAACAATTAGGAAAGCCATATTAAACTGAATAATGGACTCTCTAAGTTCAAATGATGCTGATCTTGTTCGTGTTGATCTTGTCTAGTACACGTCCTGTTCAGTGTAACCTGTATGCCTTACTCTATCTAAGTCTATTGCCACCCTATGATCTGTCTGGCCATGCTTACTATGAGCTGCCTCCACTGCTCATAAATAAAGTGATTCCCTGTACTGATATACACATGACAATAAATCAAACCAATTAAACCTGGGTAAAGTATGGAATTTCTCACCCTATCAATGTCTCTTCTGGAATTAAGTGATTGCAACCAATCCTCAAGTTTCAGTGCAACCATCTCTATTCTCTCATAGCTCTACAGATTAAACACTCAGCTTTTTCCCTCTCATTTCATGATACAAACATCTGTGTCTGTGGTAAGGAGATTATTCCTTACAAAGGAGAGCAAATCTGTAGAGATTGCCTCAAATACTCTCTCGGTAAGGTTCATAATCTTAGGAAGATGGCTTTATTTAGATTCTTGAATCAGTAGACATAGAGAGCAGTAGACACAGTCTGTAAAGATTTCAGTAAGGCCTTTGATTAGGTTCCACATGATCGACTGCGCTGGAAGATTCGATCGCATAGAATGCAGGGGTGGCAGTCAAATTGGATACACAATTGGCTTGATCTTAGGAAGGAGAGGTTAATAGTGGAAGGATGCTTGTAGGACTGGAGGCCTGTAAATTTTTATTCATTCTCTGGATGAGGGCATTGCTGGATAAGCAGCATTTATTGCCCATCTTAATTGCCCACAGGCACAATTTTCCTTACCTGAAGGATATTAGTGAACTAGTGGAGAATCTCAGGGGCTCGTGCTGGGCTCATTACTGTTTGTTATCTCTTACCAATGATTGGAATGAGATTGGAACAAGCATGATGATTAAATGTGCAGATGACAGTAAAATATTCAGTATCGTGGACAATGAGTAAGGTTGTCAAAAAATGCAGCAAGACCCTAATCAACTGGGGAAGTGGACTGAGAAATGGCAAGTTGAGTTTAACATACCTAAGTGTGAGGTCTTGCATTTTGGAAAGTCAAATCAAGATAGGTGCTTCATGGTGGATGTAGGGCCTTAAAGGGATAGTGGATGGAGAGACTTTGAAGTTCAGGTTCACGATTCTCTGAAAGTGGAGTCACAGGTAGACAGAAGGCTTTTGGCACACTGGCCTTCATCAGTACAGGGCATTGAGTATGAAAGCTGTAGATATACAAACATTGGCGAGACCGCACTTGAAGCATTGTGTTCCGGTTTTGTCATTTTGTTATAGGAAGGATGTTATTAAACTAGAAAGAATGCAGAAGAAATTTACAAGGATGTTGCCACAACCCAATGGTCTGAGTTAAAGGAAGAGTTTGGATATTCTCGAAATTCTTTAGAGTAGAGGAGACTGAATGGGGAACTAATACAGGTATATAAGATCATGAGGGGCATGGATATGGTGAATGCTCTCAGTCTTTTTCAAAGTTTGGAGAATCAAGGACGAGAAGGCATCAGTTTAAGGTTAGAAAAGGGAACCTGAGGGGCAACGTTTTTACACAGAGACTGGTACGCAGATGTAAAGAGCTGCGAGCGGAAGCGTTTGAGGGGGTTACATCAACAACATTAAAAAGACATTTGGACAAATATACGGATAGGAAAGGACTCGAAGGATATGGACCAAGTGCAGGCAAATGGGGTTAGTGTGGATCGACATTTGCGACGTGAAGTTCGAACCCCTCTGTTATTTAAAGCAAACAAACAGAAAAGCTCACTTTGCCACGTAATTTGTTAAAATATGACTGACAAAGCTCCGATATTCCACTATTTTAAAACATAACAATTTAGTTTCTTAAGTTTAATAGTGATCACTAACAGCAACTATTGATAAATACAAGACTCCCTTTCCGTAACTGCTGACTATCTGACTCCAACTCGAAAAAAATGCTGTTCTTGTAATCCACGAATGAAACATTACATTCAATTAATCTCAAGACCACAACCGTCTCGGTCCCCTCCGCTGTCTTCACTCTTCCAGCTGCTGATATCGATGGGTCACCTTCCTTTTTTTTAACTGCAACTAGGTCTTACATGAAAAGCTACCTTTGATAGAGAGTGTTTAGATGTCCAGTTACCTCTCCGGCTCTGCAACAGTTCCTCTCTATCTAGTGTTCAAAGTGCCAGGTGTATAAACTCCCCACGACACATTAAATTCTCATAATTTGATTGGTTTCCAAGCGTCAAAACAATGATATTCAAATTCCATTGGCTTCTATTATCCTAGGCATTACTTAAAGTAATTGTTATCAAAACAGCAACCAATACTCAGGCATCTATTTACCAGCCAATTGTTACATTTGGAAAGAAGCTTACCATTAGCTGGCAACTCTGGCTGTAAATTAAAATCCGTTCTGTCTTAAAGTGACCAGACATACTTTCAGCTGCATAACACCTCCACCCATCAAGAAAAAAAATGGAGCATCAGAATGAAAAGATGGCTTCGTTTCTTTTCTTCTAATTCTGAATCCCAAAACTACGAAATGCAAAAGTAATTAATCTAACTTATACCTTTCATATTAATTCTGCACACATATGTAATATTGAAATATGTCAAATCTTATCTAATCGTTTTCCTTTAAATCTACGATAACACATCTGCTATCACAATTTTACGGCCCACAACAAGTATATGTTGGCAGTTACAAGTCGGTAATATCAGACTCCAATGAAATATTTACAAATTTTAGTCTTCAAATCTTTCAGAAAATGCAAAACAATTGTAGTTTTATACATTCATCTCCGACAACCCGGTTCTCACATAAACAATAAAATATTGTCAGGCTAGTACCAAACACCATAATCCTTTTTTTTATAGTGGAGCATTTTCTTTCCGGTGAGTGTTCAGTATTTTTTTGACAGGTAGACAATTGGCCATACCATTCTATTATCACGTTCTTGCATCAATATATCTCCAACCCCTATATCATAGCAACAATCGCAATTTTGAAGGTTTTCAAAATATTTGGTGTAGTTAAAACTGATGTGGTAGTTAATGCTGGAATTTGAATTCTGAAATGTCTGCTGGAATTGTTCTATACACCAAAATTTTGTGTCCTTTATTAATAAATCCATCAGTGGTTCCACGGCACTAGTGAAGTTTGGAACAAACTTCCAATGGAATCCACTCAGTCCCAAAAATCGAAGCTCCTCTTTCATCGAGGATGATTGTGGATATTTCTCAAAGCACTTCGTCTTTGTGTTCCATGGGGTCAACCTTCCATGTCCAATGTAATGTGCCAATAACGTCACCTCTGTCTTAGCACATTCTGTTTATTTTCGTTTATTATCAGTTTTCCTTCGTGTAATTGTTCAACGAGCTCTGCCAACTGTAACATGTAATCTTTCCATGACTTGCTAAAGATCACTACATCTAACAGATAAACTGCGGAATTTGTTAATCTGGCCACAACTCTGTTCATGAGTCTTTGGAAGGTGACTGGTGCATTATTCATTCCAAAGAGCATTACTTTGAATTGATGTAGCCCATTTAAGGTTACAAACGCAGAACCTTCTTTCACTTTCTCTGATAAAGTTTCCTGCCAATAACCATGCAGTAAGTCCAACTTTGTGATGTGTGTTGCTTGTCAAAATTTACGCATGCAGTCTTTGAATCTTGGTTTTAGATAGAAGTCTGATTTTGTTTCAGCGTTGACCTTCTGATAGCCCACACAAAATCGGTGAGCCCCTTCAGGGTTTGCAACTAACAGAATCAACGTACTCCACTTGCTCTGACTCGGTTCAACGATATCTTCATTGAGCA
>NW_025207708.1:2604-13332 GCF_004010195.1 Chiloscyllium plagiosum | reverse complement strand
CGAAAGGGATAATCACCTTATTGGGATTATACCATACAACCCCCCCCTCCCTCCCCCTCACAATAGTCAGTGGGAAATTGAGAAACACATTTGTAAGGAGATCTCCGTTATCTGTAAGAATAATAGGGTGGTAATGGTAGGGGATTTTAACTGAGACTGGGACTTTGATAGTGTTAAAGGTTTAGATGGAGAGGAATTTTAGTGTACAAGAAACTTTTCTGACTCGGTATGTTGAGATACATGCTACAGAAGGTGCAACATTTGACCTACTCTTGAGAAATAAGGCACTATAAGTGATTTGAGGTGTCAGTGGGGAAGCACGCGCTCTCTCGCTCTCTCGGGCGCGAGAGAATAACACATATGAAAAATATATTTTTGTCAAAATCCCAATATTAAGAGAGCTAGCATCATAACTCTCAGCATCCCCAGCATTCTAAAAATTGTGCTGAAGCACAAAAAAAACTTAATACACAATCCTACAGAAATAATCCCACGCTCGCGTCGCCACTGTATAATTAGTTACTCTAAGTCTCTTCAGTCTGAGTTTCAGCGGGTCTTGCGTTGATTCGGCTGTCCAGACTTCTTCCTCAACTGGAGATTTCACTGGCCCTTTGATCCGAGTGTAGTCAGTCCAGCCTTTCTCCGCTGTCCTTATTGTCGTTTCAGTAATCAAAGGATCCTGATACAGCCCATCTCAGTCCGGCAACAATTTAGTCTCTGTGCATGATTTTGCTAAGACCCACTCTCCTGGCCGCATGGGATAAACGGTGAATTCAAGGGGCGGAGTCTGTGCCAATAAACTCTGTTTCCTGAGGAGAGACAAAGAGGCGGACAAGCCCAGTATATATTTCTTTAGAACAAATCTTTAGTTTTGGGAATTGTCAATTCTCCGTTCATTCCCAGATCAGGTAATCCAAATATGATTTCATAGGGTTTAGTCCCAAATCTTTCCTTGGGGCTGTTCGTACTCACAAGAGAGTTATAGGTAAATATTTGGTTTCTATTATCAATTTAGAGAGCTGTCGTTTGAGTGTTTGGTTCATTCTCTCAAAGCTTCCTGATGATGGTGGGTGCTAGGGAGCATGGAACTCCCAGGAAATTTCCAACCCTTTCATTATCTCCTGTAACAATTTAGGGGTAAAATGAGTTCCTTGGTTGGAATCTATTCGGTTCACTAGCCCATATCGGGGAATTAATGCTCTAATATTGTTTCAGACACCCCACTCGCAGTGGCAGTAGCTCGGGAGTGTGCCTCAACCCAACCAGATAGATGATCCACTATGACCAGCATATATTTTAGTCTTCCTACTCTGGGTAGTTCAGTATAATCTACTTGTATACTCTGGAAGGTTCTCAATCCCGGGTCTCTTCCTCCCGGGGTCTGTTTTCTCAAGACTTCCTTATTTACCTTTGTGCATATTATACATCCCTCACATATTTGTTAGCATTTGTATGTATTCCTTTACATCCATATTCCCGAAGAACTAAATCACACAATGCTTGTACTCCCCAATGGCTGCCTTGGTGTAGGACAGCCATAATTTCTCGTATCATCATTTTGTTTAACATTTCCCTTCCATCAGGTAACATCCATTGCCCGTCTGCTGTTTCTTTGTAGCCCCTAAATCTTTCAATTCTTTTTCTTCTCTTTCTGTAAATATAGGAGCTTCCGGGGATCAGGGACAGCAGGCATTAGGGAATGAATCAGCACTCCTTCTGGGTCTAGGCCTGCTTCCTTAGCCACTTTATCGGCTAATCTATTCCCCCAAACTTCTGGTTCATTTCCTTTCTGATGACCATTTACATGCACTACCGCTATTTCTCGGTGGAGTGATAGGAACTCCAAGACCCGTTTAATCAGCTCCTCATGTGCTAATTCCTTCCCCCGGCTATTGATCACTCCTCTTTCCTGTCATTTCTTTCCAAAAGAGTGCACAACACCAAATGCATATTTAGAGTCACTGTATGCTGCTCCCTCTTTATTTTGAAACGCCTGAAAGGCTCTTTCCAATGCGAAGAGTTCGCAGGTCTGAGTTGACCACCCATTTGGCAACCTTCCTGCCTCTACCACCCTACCTTTCGTCCCGTCTACAACTGCATACTCATTATGTCTTTTCCCTTCAGTCACCCGGGATGATCCGCCTATAAAAAGTCAGGCCCCTGCATGAAGTGGAACATCTCTCTGGTCCATGCGGACCTTAGTTTGGTATTCTATAACGCCAAGGCAGTTGTGCCCTTGATTCTGAGGAGATTCTCCTTCCCCTTTCCAAAGGAAAGCAGCTGGATTTAAACAATTGTCTGTGACCAACACTAGACAATCCTTTTCTATTAATATTGCCTCATATTTCAGAACCCGCGAGTCTGTCAACCATCGCCTAGCCTTTTGGTTTAGGATCGTTCTCACTTGGTGTGGGGTGCTTACTATTAGGGCTCCCCCAAATGTAAGTTTCCTGCTTTCCTCCACCAACAGTGCAGTGTCAGCGACGGCCTGAACACACTCAGGCCATCCCCGGGATACTGGATCCAATAGATTCGAAAGATATGCTACTGGCTGTTTCATTCCCCCCCACCTCTTGGTTAATACTCCCAAAGCCACTCCCTTATCTACGGTAGCAAAGAGCTGGAAAGATTTATCTAAAGAAGGTAAGGCTAACATGGTGCATGATTCAGATCTCTTTTGAATTCTTAAATAGTCCTTTTTCCTCTTCTTCACAACTCAGACACTTTGTTTCCTCCTCTAATAGTTTGAGATATAATTTCTTAGTCTGTTGAGCATAAGAATCAATCCACAATCAATATCCCATTAAACCCAAAAAAGTACGTAATTCACATTTAGGCCTGGGCAGTGAAATCCCTCTAACCGTTCCAAACTTATCTTTCGCTTTCCCTCACTAAATGTCCCAAGTATTTCACTTCTCGCTCCACATATTGTATTTTGTTTTTAGATACTCGCAGTCCCTGCTGACCCAGGAAATTCAATTTTTTTTTTAGTGGCTTCTACTACTCTTTCTCTTCTCTTTCCTGTTACTAAGAGGTCGTTTACATACTGCAACAGTTCCCTTGGGGCTGGTAAATTTCTTCACTATTTGTTCTAACATCTGTCCAAATAAATTCAGAGATTGCGTAAACCCTTGGGGGAGCGCAGTCCACCGGTATTGCTGTTTCCGTCCTGTCTTGGGATCTTCCCATTCAAAGGCAAAAAAAATCCTACTTTCCTCCGCTAAAGGGACAAGCCCAAAAGGCATCCTTTAAACCTCTCGCACTAAACCATTTGTGGTTATGAGGGATCTTACTTAATAACGTATAGGGGTTTGGCACCACTGGGTACCTGACCTGTTCTATTCGATTCAATGTTCTCAAATCCTGCACCAATCGATACTTTCCATCAGATCTCCGCACTGGTAGAATTAGGATATTGTAAGGAGACATACATGGCTCCAACAGTCCATCTCTAGAACCTCAATTTCTGCCTGCAGTCTTCGTTTACCTTCTATGGAAATGGGATATTGTTCCTCATAAACAACGACCCCTTTCCTTTTTGAACTTATTTCTAGGGGACGGATCTGTAGTTTTCAACGATTCCCTTCTCTAGCCCATATAATGGGGTCTACCTCTCTCTACACATCTTCTGTCAACATTGCCATTTGTACAACTAATTCTTTTTCCTGAATTCAAATCTCCAGTCCGAAGAGGATAATTAAGTCTCTCCCTAGTAAGTTCCTTCCGATATCAGAGATATACAACTGTTCCGCTGTGACCCTATCCTTAGGACCTTCTATCATCATAGGTTCAAATACTGGAACAGTAAATCCTTCCCCTTTACCCCTGAAACAGTAATTGACCGTGTCGACATTTCTACTTTCTTTGGTTTAAAATTCAGCGATGACCGTGCTTCCACCGTGTCTACTAGGAAGACTACCTCTTCACTACAGGGGCCCACCTTCAAGTTTATCAAGAGTTCCTGGTGGCTCCCCGGGGGCAGGAACCCCTAACACCCCTATTCTTCATTAAACTTCATAAGCCGAATTGCCCTTTCTTTCCTGTATAGATCAGGACACTCCCGCTTAAAATGCCCGAGTTTCTGCAATAATGGCATCCTGCCTGTGGAGACTTCCGTCTCTGCCCCTGTCGCCCGAACCCTCTATCAAATGCTCCCCCTTGTCCTCTCCCTCTCCCTCTTCCTCTCTGTCCTACATGCTGCCACCCACCGCTCCGGTTGCTCACTATTGGTTCCATTCTTTTCTTAACTACCTCATCAACCGTAGCAACCACCATTTTTACCTTCTGTTTTTTGTCTCCCACCCTCTCTCTTTACAAGCACTCTCTGTGCCACTCTTAACAATTCATCTTATGGTTTTTCGCTCCACCCTTCTATATTCTGTATCTTTCTCTGTATGTCTGGCCATGCCTTTGTCACAAAATGTACTTTCAAAAGACTCTCAGAACATTTCTGCATTGAGTCCCTTAATCTTTGCAAGCTTTCTGAGGGAGTCTCATCTTTCTCCTGTCTAACTTCAAAGGCTTTAGTCAAATTCTGTGACTTCGGTTCTTCCCCAGTAAATGGTATATACAAAGTAGACATTAACTCAGTCCACGTATACAGATTGTGCCCAAAATTGATCAATTTGTTCAGACAACCCTACTGGATCCTCAACCAGGACCTTCATCTCCCTTTTTAATGTTCTGACCTCCCCACTGGTGAGGGTGGCACTTACAAACCCAATCTCTTTGTCCCCTATTGATACCTCCTGAAGGGGATAATTCGTTACGTTTTTCCCTTTTTTTTATGTTTTTGTTTTTCCCCCTTAGGTTTTGGTTTAGATACTCCGGAGGCCTCCTCTACGTCTACTTTATCTTTCCTTTCTTTTGTTGAGGATTGGGGATAGGGAACAACAACATCCCGGTCCACCGCCCCTTCGTCCTCCTCTTGTAAGTCATCCGTTCGCTGTCCCTGTGTGTCTGTCTACTCCTCCCCCATTTTCACCTAATCTGATTTTATGGAGTGTGTGTGTGGGGTGGGGGGCTGTGGGGAAGCAGCCAATAGGATCCCACGGGGCGGGATGGGGCAGAGGGGGAATCTCTTATCTTTACTACCATCATTCCCAAACTGCCCTGCCAACAGGACGCATAGTCCGCCTCCTCTTGAATAAAAGGTTATTTTTTATTCACATACAAATCTAAATACTGACAGACCCAATCCTCTTCGGAACCATATTTTGGCAGAAAACAGCCGGACAAAGGATTGGTTCTTTGGTCCATAATAAACAACAATATTTAATCATTTTCTTTTTATCTTTTGCCCTTGTACAATTATTGCTTGTTCATTCATGTAACATCCTCCCCAACGGACTTTCAGGAGGAATGTTTCCAGGGTCTTTTTCTTCCTTTCCTCCGTGACAGTTACACTGCCTACCCCCCATTTCCCGGACCCTCGCCTGTCACTCAGCGATTAAATACCCTTTTTCCCGGCCACCAAGGCAATACTTAAAAGCCATGTTTCTTACCTTGGTCTGTGCACAGAGTTGCCTGGATCTGCAACATGAATAACAATGTAGCAGAGGCTGCACAGAGGGGAAGCTCTGAAACCACGGAGTGAGTGTGTGGGGAAATGGATCTGCCAAATTTGTCTGTGTCTTAGTCTGGGCAAGCACACGTTCTCACTCTCGCCTTTACATACACTGATGCAGACTCTCCCTTTCCGCTCCACACACACGCACATTCATAATCCTCCTGTCTCACATATGCACACGCACACTCTGCTCTGTCACACCCATGACCACATTCACTCTGTTTCCCTCCTGTACTCACATACACATACCTCCTTAGTCTCTCTCATTTATACACATTGTTTCTCTGCCCTTCACACAGACACCCTCCTTCATACACATATGCATGCACGTATAAATTTGTGGGGTGAAATTGCATGAGCACGTTAGCATTTGCAGATACACTTTATTTTGTTCCAAAAACATACAATTTGGAGGCAGTCAGTCAATGCTGTATTTTATGAGCTCGTACTTTGGGAACAAGCCCAATCTGCCTCCAGGCGAAGACACAGACAGACTCCAAACAAGACCTCTCGCCAGAAATACATTGTCTGGCTGGAGGGGTCACGTCTTTTACATCAATAATGCCTGAAGGTATCTCCAGGCAGTGACCTGAAATAAATTCTGCGATTTGCATTTAAAGAATCAAGACATGAACCTCAATTCTAAGTGATTAATGATTTAAGAGCCATCCTAGGTGCGTACCTTTCAAGCGCATGAGTTGTACAATCTCTTTTTAAGGTAGTCCTCTCTCTCTAACACTTAATGAAGGAGCAGCGCTATGGTAGCTGGTGTTTTCAAATAAACCCGTTGCACTAAAACCTACTGTCATGTGAATTTTGACCTTGTCTGACCCAGTCCCAGCGGCTCCATATCATAGCTTTTTATTGTTTAGCCAATCATCTCTCTCAGCAAATAAATCTTTCCTTTCCCCATGTGATCTTCTCGTGCATATTAATGTTTTGTGAAACACGTTACACACTGCTATCTGGAAATCCAGATATAATACATCTATGTGATCCCCATTATCCACATTGTTTGTCAATTTTTAAGAAAGTTAGTCAAATCATTCAAACATGATTTATCCTTTATAAAGCTAAGTTGACTGTGCTGGATTGTGTCTTGACTTTGAAAACATCATGCTATTAATTCCTTCATAACGGATTCTAACAATTTGCCTTGATTACAATTTGCCTTCAATAAATTTTTCATTACTTTTCATTCCCTAGAGAAGCTGGTTATTCTAAGTTCTTTGCTTTCCATAACCTCTACGTTTCCTTTCACAATTCCCATATGACAAGCACAAGACTGTAAAAGGTCTGCTCCTATTGCTGTTTAAAAGGCATGAGTGGCTGATTGGACTCATTCTGTTCTTGCTTTACACACTTACTAGGCTGAACGTCCTCCTGCTGTCCCTATATTATAGTCTCGATGTTTTGTATGTTCTGCTCCTGTTCCTGTTCCTGACCAAGCCGTTCAAGATCTCAATGCCCTCCTCCTGTCTCTCAACAACAGGTTTGGGGACTTATGGAATCTCCCTACTCAACTGTCACTTTTCAAGAGCTGAAATATGCAGGCAATTGTGTTGCTCACATTGGGTAGCCCAGTGGTTAACACTGCTGCCTCACTGCACCAGAGATTCATGTTCAAATACAGTCTCCAATTTCCTCCCACAGTCCCAAGATATGTCGGTAAGGTGGATTAACCACGCTAAATTACCCATAATGTCCGGGGATGTGAGGCTAGGTGCATCATGGAAAATGCCAGTTTATAAAGATTAGGTGGGGTGGGTGGTGAGGTTTGAATGGGATGCTCTTCGGAGGATCAGTGTGTTGTCGATGGGTCAAATGGACTACTTCCACACTGTAGAGATTCTTGCAGAAATCGATTGAGGGAACAATCCTCGAGTTAATTCCAATAACCTTTCCTCAGTGAGGAAATTAACTCTGTTCACATTACTCCAGATGTGATCTCACTGGGCCCCTATACGGTAGCAGCAGCACTTTGCCAGCCTACTGTAAGGTTCCCACCCAGTTTAGAGCAGTCTCAGCTCTCTGGGGAATACATAGCATTGCTGAAAGATCATTGTCCTTCTTAACTCCACAAGCATTACGGGAGATCTGGTGATAATGTCACAATGACACTTGAGAAGAACATGTCAGGTGCGTTGAGATGATATCAATGTTGAGATATGTCTTGCCAAACATCTCGCCTGAATCTACCGTTAATCTCCCCAGAGCCCACGTCACTCAGATTCCACGGAAGCTGGTAAGGTGGAGCTTTGAAACAGTAAACATTGATGCGCGTTATTTATCAAAATCAAATTGTGATACAAATATTGGGTATCTTATAAAACAGGAAATTAGATATACAAATTTGTGGGTACTGTAGTAATAATGGACAGCTTTAAGCTACTTCTGAACAAGTTAACCCAAGTGAATTATAATGCTGAGAAAATGGATTTCATGACCGTGTATGAGATGGATTGTTTTGACAATATGTTGACCACCGAGCTAGATATCAGGCTGTTTTGGAATTGCTGCTGTGTGATCAGAAGAGGTAACTAAAGACTTTGTTGTAAAGGAGCTTTTGGGAATAGTAAGCTTAATATTTTGAATTTAAATGACATCTGAATACAAAGCAGTTTTTTGTCTTATATTCCTGGTGTATACCTGAGTCATGCACGCCATTAAGATACGAGGAAAAAGTTGGGTTCAGTGAATTTGAAAGACAGACAATGGCTGTTATTTATACAAACATTTTGAGGTCTGTAAGGACATTCTCGAGATTAATCCCTCAGGTAGCAAGATTGTATGATGAAGGAACTCCGCCCGTGTTCCAGAAAGTTTCAGAGAATGAGAGGTGATCGAAATGAATCATTTTTTAAAAACTCACACAGAGGGGAGTGATGAACACAGGGGCATTCACAAGTGCGAGCAAGAGTACCGAGAATCCCAAGGCATTCCAGAAGGACATCAAGCAGAACAGAATAACCAGGGAATGTTTGATCAGGGATAGTCAGCATGAACTTATCAGAGGGTGGTCATGTCGAACGAATTTTATTGATTTTTTTTTCAAGGAGGTTGTTTATATGTTTTTTTATCAGCAACGCCTTTGATAAATCCTCACATGCAAAACGGATAAAGAAAGTACAATTCCATGGTATCAAGGGTAACCTGGTAAATGACATTCAATTTTTCTTCTAGGCAGGAGACAGAGGGTGATGGAAAAAGGTTCTTTGTGCGACTGGATATCTGTGACCCCTGGTGTACCCCAGTGCTGTATCCCTTATTGTTTGTGGCATGCATTAATGAAGTAGATGTGAATGTGTAGGGGGGGAGGTAAAGTGTGATAAATAAGTGTATGTTCGACACAAAGATTGACCAGGTGATTTGCAGTGAGGAGGAAGGCCTTATCTTACAGGAAGATAGAGATGGATTGGTCAGATGGGCAGATCATTCGCAGATAGAATGCAACTCTGATAAATATGAGGTGATGCATTTTGGAAGAAGAAACAAGTCAGGGGTAGACTCAATGAATGGCAGCACTCCGAGAAACTGAGATGGTGCTTCTCTACACAAACATTTCATTGAACCACTCCTTTATAGCTAACTGGGTGTCGAAAAGCAGGTGGGTTACATCACTTGTCACACTCCCTTACCATATTATAAGGCGAGGAAATCTTCGCTGGGTGCATTGCTTTTAATTATCAGATGGATGTTGACATCCACTTCATAATATCATAGAGAGTTCGAGGTGGGTCAAGTGAATGATATATTGGTATATGCGGCATAGCAGGAAAAATGTGTCTGTATTTGAATAGATGGTGGTTTGAATAGAAAAACAGTGTATTATCCAACGGAGAGATTGCAAAGCTGAGGCACAGAGGAACCAGGCACCTGGATCACAAAACAAACACGTTGTGTGCACATCATAGGGAGGCAATATAAAATTTCAAACCTTTTGAAAGAGAATACATTCAGGAGTAGGGAAGATTTTCTACAGTTTTGCAGGGTATGGTGAGACCACTTCAGGAGAGCAGAGGGCACAATGACATGAAAAGCATTCCAGAGAAGATTCACTCAACTGATTCCAGTGAGGAGCATTTATCTCTGGAGGAAACATTGTCAGATTGGCCCTGGATCAGTTGGAGTTTAGGCAAATGACACGTGACCCCGTTTAAACCCATTCAAATTGAATGCTGAAACAATATTTCTAGATTAGATTAGATTACATAATCTAATCTAGAAATTATGTAATGTAATCTAATCTAATATTTCAATTTGTGCGAGAGATTTCCAGAAATGGCTGGACTGCTGGAAACTGGAGAATACCGCAGTGAAGGAGTTGGTGATTGTTTTAACCATCTGAAAGGGTTCTGCGTCTGTGGGAACTCTCCTCCCAAAGAGTAAGGCATTGAATATTCTTAAGACATAGTTGACAGTTTATCGTCTAAGAATTATGAATTAAAGTTATAAGGCGTAGCAGTGTCCCATATGTCCTCTTCTGTTTGTTGTTGGTCTTAGCTGTACTGGAATAAGTCGCCAACCCCGCCTCAGTCGTGTACGTGTGGACCTACCGCTCTGGTTCCCACTGTGCCCCCCTCCCCCCAAGGGCCACACTAGTTTAAACCCTCCTGAGTGACAACAGCAAACCTGCCTGCCAGGAGATTGCTGCCAGTTCAGGTCCATCCTGTCCTTCTTGTGTATATCTTATCGTCTTGGGAATCCCAATGATCCACATATTGGAAGTGCTGCCTCCTCGACCAGCTCTTTGCCCATGTATTTAACTGTACTACCTTCCTATTCCTAACCTCATTGGCACATGGAATAGTCTTGTCGCACCAAAATTTAAATATAATTTCAGCGAAATTCTGAAAAGACTTTATTTCTTTAAATGGACAGACTTGACAATAAGTACTTACGAAGGAGAAAGTGAGGACTGCAGATGCTGAGGATCAGACCTTAAAAATGTGTTGCTGGAAAAGCGCAGCAGGTCAGGCTGCATCAAACGAGCAGTAGAATCGACGTTTCTGGCATAAGCCCTTCTTCAGGAATGAGGAGGGTGTGCCAAGCAGGCTAAGGTTAAAATGTAGGGAGGAGGGACTTGGGGGAGGGGCGTTGGAAATGCGATAGGTGGAAGGAAGTTAAGGTGAGGGTGATAGGCCGGAGAGGGGGTGAGG
>NW_025207708.1:0-1992 GCF_004010195.1 Chiloscyllium plagiosum | reverse complement strand
TATCTTTCCATATTCTCTGACAGTCCATTATGCTTTCTGCTACTATTATAAATGATGTATCTTTTCAAATACTAGCTATTGCCTGTCTACTGGCAAAGCGTTTTGTGATTTGCCCAAGCCACCAACATGCCAACTCAGCCAACTTGTCACTCATACCTTCTTAGCTTCCTTTGCTGAAATTTCAATCTCTAGTTTCAGAATGAACCACGCTACAATCAGATCTCACGGAGTCCAATATTACAACGTTCTGCTTGGCTGTTTCCCTGGAACACACACACACAATATTACAACATTATTAATTAGACTTTCTCATTGCATAGTGCAAAATCTAAAGTAACCCAATCTCTAATTGATAGTGATATGTTAAAGTTCAACTGAGGAGTTGTGGGTGGTATTAAATGCACATTTGTCATTGAACATTCCTACTTTTGAGCTTATAATGGAGGGAAGGATATTGATGAAGCAGCTGGAGATGGCTTGGCCTGGGATATTTCGCTGAAGAACTGGGCCCTTGTAATGAAGTACTTGGAGGTGCATAGTGAAGTAGGGCTGAGTCAGCATAACTTTGTCAAGGAGAGGTACCGCTGACACGTCTGTCAGAATTCTTTCAGATGATAATGTGCAAGTCTGACAAAGGAAGGATGTGATTTGATTGGCTAATTGGGACTCTGCGAAATATGAATCTGCCTTAAATTGAATTTTGTTCATCTATTGGTTACAAGTTGCATAAGCAGAGATATAAAAACAGTTAAAAATTAATAAAAAAACAAATTCAGCAGTAGCTAAATGCAATAACGATGGCGGGTGCTCGTGTTTGGGATACCCACCTCCATCCACCTACTATATTCTCTGCTACATTCTCCGCAAACCCACCCCACTCGCATTTATCTCGCCACGCTCAAGGCTCCGAACCTCATGCTGATGAAGGGCTTTTGCCCAAAACACCTGTTTTGCTAATCCTCGGATGCTGCCTGATCCGCTGTGCATTTCCAGCACCACGCTAAATTTGGAGTATCTTACCTGGGCTGCAGAGGAAGTTGTAGTGGGAGTGTAAAGGTTCAGTGGTCGTAGCCCATGTATGGACCAACCACATGGATAAAACTATGGCACACCTTCTGCTCAGTGCTATTAAGAGCACGGAACAAAAATTTTTAAAAAGCAGAGCCAAAAAGGTAATGATCTCTGGATTACTGCTTTAGCTACGTGCTAATTGGCACAAGGTCAACAAGATTAAGCTGGTAGATGCGTGGCTCAACGATTGGTGTTGGATAAATGAATTTGAAGTCATAGGACATTTGCACCAGTACCGGAGAAGCAAAGACTGGTACCAATGAGGTGGTCTTCATCCGAACCGTGCTTGGACCAGAGTACTAGGGGATCGCACATCCAGAGCAGTAGACAAGGCTTTAAACTTAATAGGGCGAGTATGGGGAATGTCAGATATTGGCGAAATTAGAAAACCAGAATTGAAGGAGGAGGTAAGAGTGCAGAACTCAGGAGAAGTTATTAAAATCTCCAGGACAGAAACAAATATGACAGAGCATATGGAGTGTTTGCAATCAAACTTCAAGCACACTGAAGAGGAAAGGTTAATACAGGACTGGATGTATGCAATATAAGAAATAGGGTAAACGAGCTTGTGGCACAGATCGACATTGGCAGGTATGCCCTGGCGAACATCACGGAGACATGGCTGCAAGGGAATCAGGATTGGGAGCTGAATATTCAAGGATATACATCTTATTGAAAAGATAGGCAGGTGGGCGGAGTAGGTGGGAGTGCCTTACTAGTAAGAAATAAAACTAAACCAATAGTAAGAAATTAAATAGGGTCAGATGATGGGGAATCTGTGTGACCTGATGTGCCATGGTGGGGTCTAAGAAAAGGTTTGTTCTATGTTTTTTTCTCTCACTTGATTCTTATTCAGGTTGTACAGCTATTCTGAATTTCCATATCTCTATCAAGTGCAGACGACATGTTTTTTCTCGCATA
>NW_025207707.1:12193-13331 GCF_004010195.1 Chiloscyllium plagiosum | reverse complement strand
GGTGTGAAGAGTACCCAGTGTGTAGTGAGGGTGCAAAATGAACCCAGTGTGTAGTGAGGGTGCGGAATGTACCCAGTGTATAGCAAGGGTGTGAAATGTACCCAGCGTGTAGGGAGGGTGTGAAATGTACCCAACGTGTAGGGAGGGTGTGAAATGTAACCGGTGAGTTGTGAGGGTGTGAAATGTACCCAGTGTGTGTTGAGGGTGTGAAATGTACCCAGTGAGTCGTGAGGGTGTGAAATGTACCCAGTGAGTAGTGAGGGTGTGAAATGTACCCAGTGTGTAGCGAGGGTGTGAAATGTACCCAGTGTGTGGCAAGGATGTGAAATGCACCCAGTGTGTAGTGAGGCTGTGAAATGTTCCCAGTGTGTAGTGAGGCTGTGAATTGTACCCAGTGGGTAGTGAGTGTGTGAAATGCACCCAGTGAGTAGTGAGAGTGTGAAATGTACCCAGTGCGTAGTGAGGCTGTGAAATGTACCCAGTGTGTAGTGAGGGTGTGTACTGTACCCAGTGTGTAGTGAGGGTGTGAATTGTACCAAGTGTGTAGTGAGGTGTGTACTGTACCCAGTGTGTAGTGAGGGTGTGAAATGTACCCAGTGAGTAGTGAGGGTGTGAAATGTACCCAGTGAGTAGTGAGGCTGTGAAATGTACCCAGTGTGTAGTGAGGGTGTGTACTGTACCCAGTGTGTAGTGAGGGTGTGTACTGTACCCAGTGTGTAGTGAGGGTGTGTACTGTACCCAGTGTGTAGTGAGGGTGTGAAATGTACGAAGTGTGTAGTGAGGGTGTGAAATGTGTCCAGTTGTCCAGTGAGTAGTGAGGGTGTGAAAGGTACCCAATGTGTAGTGAGGGTGTGAAAGGTACTCAGTGAGTAGTGAGGGTCCGAAAGGTACCCAGTGTGCAGTGAGGGTGTGAAATGTACCCAGAGAGTAGTGAGGGTGTGAAATGTAACCGGTGAGTAGTGAGGGTGTGAAATGTAACCGGTGAGTCGCGAGGATGTGAAATATACCCAGTGTGTTGTGAGAGTGTGAAATGTTCCACTGGGCATTGAGGCTGTGAAATGTTCCCAGTGTGTAGGGAGGGTGTGAAATGTACCCAGTGGTTAGTGAGGCAGTGAAATGTACCCAGTGTGTAGTGAGG
>NW_025207707.1:9297-10311 GCF_004010195.1 Chiloscyllium plagiosum | reverse complement strand
GTACCCAGTGAGTATTGAGGCTGTGAAATATACTCACTGTGTAGCGAGGGTGTGAAGTGTACCCAGTGTGTAGGGAGGGTTTGAAATGTACCGTGTGTGTAGCGAGGGTGTGAAATATACCCATTGAGTAGTGAGGGAGTGAAATTTACCCAGTGTTTGGTGTGGGTGTGAACTGTACATTGTGTAGGGAGGGTGTGAAAGGTACCCAGTGTGTAGTGAGGGTGTGAAATGTACTCAATGAGTAGTGAGGGTGTGAAATGTACCCAGTGGGTAATGAGGGTGTGAAATGTACCCAGTGAGTAGTGAGGGTGCGTAATGTACCCAGTGTGTAGTGAGGGTGTGAAATGTGCCCAGTGAGTAGTGAGGGTCTGAAAGGAACCCAGTGTGTCGCGAGGGTGTGAAATGTACCCAGCGTGTAGGGTGGGTGTGAAATGTACAGAGTTAGTAGCAAGGTTGTGAAATGCACCCATTGTGTCGTGCGGGTGTGAAATGTACCCAGCGTATAGGGAGGGTGTGAAATGTAACCGGTGAGTTGTGAGGGTGTGAAATGTACCCAGTGGGTAGTGAGGGTGTGAAATATACCCAGCGTATAGGGTGGGTGTGAAATGTAACCGGTGAGTAGCGAGAATGTGAAATGAACCGTGTGGAGTGAGGCTGTGAAATATATCAGTGGGCAGTGAGGCTGTGTAATGTCCCCAGTGTGTAGGGAGGGTGTGAAATGTACCCAGCGTGTCGGGAGGGTGTGAAATGTAACCGGTGAGTTGTGAGGGTGTGAAATATACCCAGTGAGTAGTGAGGGTGTGAAATGTACCCAGTGTGTAGCGAGGTTGTGAAATGTACCCAATGTGTGGCAAGGGTGTGAAATGCACCCAGAGAGTAGTGAGGCTGTGAAATGTTCCCAGTGTGTAGTGAGGCTGTGAACTATACCCAGTGGGTAGTGAGTGTGTGAAATGTACCCAGTGAGTCGTGCGGTTGTGAAATGTACCCAGTGTGTAGTGAGGGTGTGTAATGTAC
>NW_025207707.1:0-8040 GCF_004010195.1 Chiloscyllium plagiosum | reverse complement strand
TGTGAAATGTACCCAGTGAGTAGTGAGGGTGTGAAATGTACCCAGTGGTTAGTGAGGCTGTGAAATGTACCTAGTGTGTCGTGAGGCTGTGAAATGTACCCAGTGGGTAGTTAGTGTGTGAAATGTACCCAGTGAGTAGTGAGCCTGTGAAATGTACCCAGTGTGTATCGAGGGTGTGAAATGTACACAGTGTGTAGGGAGGGTGTGAAATATATCCAGTGTGTAGCGAGGGTGTGAAATGTACCCATTGTGTAGGGAGGGTGTGAAATGTACCGTGTGTGTAGCGAGGGTGTGAAATGTACCCATTGAGTAGTGAGGGTGTGAAATTTACCCAGTGTTTGGTGTGGGTGTGAAATGTACCTTGTGTCGGGAGGCTGTGAAATGTACCCATTGTGTAGTGAGGATGTGAAATATACCCAGTGTGTAGGGAGGCTGTGAAATGTACCCAGTTTGTAGGAAGTGTGTGAAATATACCCAGCGTGTAGGGTGGGTGTGAAATGTAACCGGTGAGTAGCGAGGATGTGAAATGTACCCAGTGTGTTGTGAGGGTGTGAAATGTACCCAGTGTGTAGTGAGGGTGTGAAATGTATCCCGTGAGTAGTGAGGGTGTGAAATGAACCGTGTGGAGTGAGGGTGTGAAATATATCAGTGGGCAGTGAGGCTGTGTAATGTCCCCAGTGTGTAGTGAGGGTGTGAAATGTATCCAGTGTGTAGGGAGCATGTGAAATATACTCAGTGTGTAGTGAGGGTGTGAAATGTACCCAGTGAGTAGTGAGGCTGTGAAATGTTCCCAGTGTGTAGGGAGGGTGTGAAATGTACCCATGTTCCCAGTGTGTAGGGAGGGTGTGAAATGTACCCAGCGTGTCGGGAGGGTGTGAAATGTAACTGGTGAGTTGTGAGGGTGTGAAATGTACCCAGTGTGTAGTGAGGGTGTGAAATGTACCTAGTGTGAAACGTACCCAGTGCGTAGTGAGGGTGTGAAATGTACCTAGTGTGAAACGTACCCAGTAAGTAGTGAGGGTGTGAAATATACCCAGTGAGTAGTGAGGGTGTGAAATGTACCAAGTGTGTAGCGAGGGTGTGAAATGTACCCAGTGTGTGGCAAGGGTGTGAAATGCACCCAGAGAGTAGTGAGGCTGTGAAATGTTCCCAGTGTGTAGTGAGGCTGTGAACTGTACTCAGTGGGTAGTGAGTGTGTGAAATGTACCCAGTGAGTCGTGCGGTTGTGAAATGTACCCAGTGAGTAGTGAGGATGTGAAATGTGCCCAGTCTGTCGTGAGGGTGTGAAATGTACCCAGTGATTAGTGAGGGTATAAAATGTACCCAGTGTGTAGTGAGGGTGTGTAATGTACCCAGTATGTCGTGCGTGTGTGAAAAGTACCCAGTGAGTATTGAGGCTGTGAAATGTACCCAGCGTGTAGGGAGGGTGTGAAATGTACCCAGCGTGTAGGGAGGGTGTGAAATATAACCGGTGAGTTGTGAGGGTGCGAAATGTACCCAGTGAGTAGTGAGGGTGTGAAATGTACCCAGTGTGTAGCGAGGGTGTGAAATGTACCCAGTGTGTGGCAAGGATGTGAAATGCACCCAGTGTGTAGTGAGGCTGTGAAATGTTCCCAGTGTGTAGTGAGGGTGTGAAATGTAACCGGTGAGTTGTGAGGGTGTGAAATGTACCCAGTGGGTAGTGAGGGTGTGAAATATACCCAGCGTGTAGGGTGGGTGTGAAATGTAACCGGTGAGTAGCGAGGATGTGAAATGTACCCAGTGTGTAGTGAGGCTGTGAAATGTTCCCAGTGTGTAATGAGGGTGTGAAATGTAACCGGTGAGTTGTGAGGGTGTGAAATGTACCCAGTGAGTTGTGAGGGTGTGAAATGTAACCGGTGAGTTGTGAGGGTGTGAAATGTACCCAGTGGGTAGTGAGGGTGTGAAATATACCCAGCGTGTAGGGTGGGTGTGAAATGTAACCGGTGAGTAGCGAGGAGTGTGTAGCGAGGGTGTGAAATGTACCCATTGAGTAGTGAGGGTGTGAAATTTACCCAGTGTTTGGTGTGGGTGTGAAATGTACCTTGTGTCGGGAGGCTGTGAAATGTACCCATTGTGTAGTGAGGATGTGAAATATACCCAGTGTGTAGGGAGGCTGTGAAATGTACCCAGTTTGTAGGAAGTGTGTGAAATATACCCAGCGTGTAGGGTGGGTGTGAAATGTAACCGGTGAGTAGCGAGGATGTGAAATGTACCCAGTGTGTTGTGAGGGTGTGAAATGTACCCAGTGTGTAGGGAGGGTGTGAAATGTACCCAGTGGTTAGTGAGGCTGTGAAATGTACCCAGTGAGTAGTGAGCCTGTGAAATGTACCCAGTGTGTATCGAGGGTGTGAAATGTACACAGTGTGTAGGGAGGGTGTGAAATATATCCAGTGTGTAGCGAGGGTGTGAAATGTACCCATTGAGTAGTGAGGGTGTGAAATTTACCCAGTGTTTGGTGTGGGTGTGAAATGTACCTTGTGTCGGGAGGCTGTGAAATGTACCCATTGTGTAGTGAGGATGTGAAATATACCCAGTGTGTAGGGAGGCTGTGAAATGTACCCAGTTTGTAGGAAGTGTGTGAAATATACCCAGCGTGTAGGGTGGGTGTGAAATGTAACCGGTGAGTAGCGAGGATGTGAAATGTACCCAGTGTGTTGTGAGGGTGTGAAATGTACCCAGTGTGTAGGGAGGGTGTGAAATGTACCGTGTGTGTAGCGAGGGTGTGAAATGTACCCATTGAGTAGTGAGGGTGTGAAATTTACCCAGTGTTTGGTGTGGGTGTGAAATGTACCTTGTGTCGGGAGGCTGTGAAATGTACCCATTGTGTAGTGAGGATGTGAAATATACCCAGTGTGTAGGGAGGCTGTGAAATGTACCCAGTTTGTAGGAAGTGTGTGAAATGTACCCAGTGTGTCGGGAGGGTGTGAAATGTGCAGAGTGAGTAGCGAGGATGTGAAATATACCCAGTGTTTTGCGAGGGTGTGAAATGTACCCACTGTGTAGTGAGGCTGTGAAATGTACCCAGTGTGTAGTGAGGCGGTGAAATGTATCCAGTGAGTAGTGCAGCTGAGAAATGTACCCAGTGTGTAGTGATGGTGTGAAATGTGCCCAGTTTGTAGGGAGGGGGTGAAATGTACCCAGTGAGTAGTGAGGCTGTGAAATGTACCCACTGTGTCGTAATGGTGTGAAATGTACCCAGTGTGTATTGAGTGAGTGAAATGTACCCAGTGAGTAGTGAGGCTGTGAAATGTACCCAGTGTGTAGCGAGGGTGTGAAATGTGCCCAGTGTGTCGTGCGGGTGTGAAAGGTACCGTGTGTAGTGAGGGTGTGAAATGTACCGTGTGTAGTGAGGGTATGAAATGTATCCGGTGAGTAGTGAGTGTGTGAAATGTATTCAGTGTGTCGTGAGGGTCTGAATTGTACCCAGTGAGTAGTGAGTGTGTGAAATGTACCCATGTGGGTGTGAAATGTATCCGGTGAGTAGTGAGGGTGTGAAATGTACCCAGTGTGTCGTGCGGGTGTGAAAGGTACAGTGTGTAGTGAGGGTGTGAAATGTACCGTGTGTAGTGAGGGTGTTAAATGTACCCACTGTGTAGTGAGGGTATGAAATGTATCCGGTGAGTAGTGAGTGTGTGAAATGTATTCCGTGTGTAGTGAGTGTGTGAAATGTACCCAGTGAGTAGTGAGGGTGTGAAATGTAACCAGTGTGGAACGAGTGTGTGAAATGTACCACCTGAAACTGTGGTGTGGGCAGGTTCAGTGGGGTTTTCAGGCATGGACACTGGATGATTGTTTGGATATACATAGAAATCAAACCTTTTGGGAATAGGCTGGAGATTGACACTGAGTAAGGATGCTCACTTAACAAGCCAGTGTGGGTATGATTGGCCAAATGGCCACCTCCTGCATTGTAACAGTCCTGTGTTTCAGGATAAGATGCTGGAGATGTTGGGGTGCTGAGTTTGCAGAGAATTGTCAAAATTACTTGAAGAACAAAGGTGTCTACTGATTATAGATTCATGTTGCACCCTTGATTGTTAACAGCAACAAAAGAAGTGTAACTGGATATAAATGTACTGCTTTTGGGATCCTGCTGTGCACAACTGGCTCTTGTGGTCACCTGTAACAGTCAAAGTATCTTGTGAGTGTGTCAGATGTGATTGATTATTGGGTTATTGAGATGTGGTTAAATACCGATATAAAGAATATATTTGGTGGCTTTGTCGCTGTCTCTGTGTGAAGTGATCTCAGTGAATTGAACGTGGCTCCTGTGAAATCCTCCAGGAGAGTCTCTGGAATAGTGTTTTGTATAACATCTGTTATTTCATCTCATAGTTTGTGACTGGTTGATTACTTTGTGATCTTAGAATCATTAATATCATTGTTAAACACGAGAATTAATGTAGAATCGTTTACAGCATAGGAAGAGCCCATTTGAATAAATACCAACTCTTTGAAAGGTGTCTTTAATCTACTGTCACTCCCTGCTTTTTCCCCATATGTCTGCTGAGTAAATCCATGCCTGTGTTACTATATGCATTACAAATATAGATTTGGGTCTCATATGTTTTTAAAAAATTGGGTGGCACGGTGGCTCAGCGGTTAGCACTGCTGCCTCACGACACCAGGGACCCGGGTTCAATTCCCGTCCCGGGCAACTGTCTGTGTGGAGTTTGCACATTCTCCCCGTGTCTGCGTGGATTTTCTCCGGGTGCTCCGATTTCCTCCCGTTCAAAGATGTGCTGGTTAGGTGAATTGGCCATGCTAAATTGCCCGTAGTGTTAGATGCACTAGTCAGGGTGTGTTGTTCTTTGGAGGGTCGGTGTGGACTTGTTGGGCCGAAGGGCCTGTTTCTGCACTAGGGAATGTAAATCTTCTTCAACTAAATATTTGAAATTACAATGCATTTGGAACATCGAACATAGAAATGTACAGCATTTGGACTAACTTTCCATCTGAATTCTAGATGGCTTTACACATTGGAGTCTGACCGGTACAACAGTCACTGATGAAGACACCTTCATGGGTTTTAGTGATGGCCTCTTACAATCAGGTAAGGGACACAGCTCCAGCCCACTACCTTATTCTGTATTCTGTGTGGCCGTTAGAGACTTGTATGTCTGAAATAACTGCACAGGAAGCTGATATCCCAACACAGAGTCATCCTTTCTTTACACATGCACAATACATGGACTCCACACCAGCTAACTCAGAGCCAGTCCCGAGAATCGTGAAAATCTCTGAGACTCCAGTTTATATCTCTGATGCTGCCTGGCCTGCTGTGCTTTTCCAGCACCACACCCTCGACTCTGATTGCCAGCATCTGCAGTCCTCACTTTTGCCTCCTGTTTATATCTGTCAGCCAGGACTCCCCGATCGACCCAGGTTAACAACCCCAAACAGGGAACTAATACTCAATGAGCTCCATCTGGCCCCCTCATTCCCATCACTACAATATCAGGACAAGTATCCAATATAACTGTGCAGTCAACTGTTCACATGATATACAGTCAAAACCAGACTGTGTATGTCAAACCTTTCATTAATGTGAAGGAAAGGTTGCACCCTTACAAAAGGATCTACATTTTAGGAGAGAGGCCTTTGTTACATGTGGGGAAAGGGAGGCTGATTATATAGACAGATCGTATGAGCTGGGAACACATTGTTTAATGTGGAGCTGAAATAAATGTAACAGTCTTTCACTTGATGAGTTGGAGCAAACATTGCCATGCAGCACCTTCCTCTGTATCGTACCTCCCACCCCACACACTCTCACAGGCACACGCACATTCTCACAGGCACATGCACACACAGATAGACACGCTCACTCTCTCACAGACCCAAACACTCCCAGACACACACACTCTCCCAGACATACGCACACTCTCCCAGACATACGCACACTCTCCCAGACATAAGCACACACTCACAGACACACGCACACACTCACAGACACACGCACATTCTTACAGACACACGCACACTCTCACAGACACACACTCTCTCACAGACACACATACTTCCAGACACGCACTCTCACAGGCACACACTCTCTCTCAGACATGCACTCTCTCGAAGACACACACACTCACAGACACATTCTCACAGACAGACACACAGAGACAAACACACACTCTCTCACAGACACACTCTCACACAGATGCACAGCACAAAAGCATACTAGTTTTGCTATTACTTTGTCTTTGCACGGTTACTTAATGAACAAGAGTTTGAAAACAGAAAAGCTGTACTGATTGTGTTGTGAGCTTGTCACCTGTCTCTCCCATGTAGTTGTATCAGCTGAAGTGGAGATGACTGCCTACGCTCTCCTCACCTACACCTCCCTTGGTGATGTAGCCTCTGCTCTTCCCGTTGTTAAATGGCTCTCACAGCAACGTAACACACTGGGAGGGTTCTCTTCCACACAGGTAAACACTGCCAGTCGAGTAATGAGTGGATAATGTACGATCAGTTATGTATGTCTCCATAAACCACTCCCCCCTCCCCAAACTCCACCAGCCAAGTAATACTAAGTCCTCAGATACGTTGTAATTGTGAACTCTCTGAACCAAGTGTGGCGGAGACATCAGCAGAACTGATGCTTTGTGATTCTCTCCAGGACACATGTGTCGCTCTGCAAGCCCTGTCGGAATATGCCATCCTCTCCTTTGTGGGAGGGGTCAATCTCACCATCTCACTCGCATCAACTAATCTGGATTTCCAGGAATCTTTTGAGCTGAACAGGGATAACAAGAAAATCCTGCAGACAGCGGTGGTGAGAAGCAGTCAGTCTCCTGTTGTGATTTCATACTTTTTCACGTCAAAGGTTAAAGTGTGTGTGTGTACACTCTGGTTAAATTTGTGTGTATGAAGTGCTGCAGATGTGTAGTTTGCCTGTATGGGGACTGGAAAAGCGCAGCAGGTCAGGCAGCATCTAGGGAACAGGAGAATCGACGTTTCGGGCATTAGCCCTTCTTCAGGAATTCCTGAAGAAGGGCTAATGCCCGAAACGTCGATTCTCCTGTTCCCTAGATGCTGCCTGACCTGCTGCGCTTTTCCAGCAACACATTTCCATCTCTGATCTCCAGCATCTGCAGACCTCACTTTCTCCTGTATGGGGACTGTCAGCTAATAGATGAGAGGCAAGGTACACCATGGTAAACAGACAAATAGTCTATTTACAGAGTCTACTTCAGCAGCCTGTATAAACTACAACATACACATCCCCATCGAAACAGCTACAGCCTCTCCCAGTAAAAGCAGGTGATTTCTCCAGCACACTGTACAGTAATTACAGGATTTCCGTACTGAGGGTGAAGCAATAGCAGCCACTCATAGTTGGCAGACAAAGAATTAAAGCAATCGTCTTCGTTCTCACTGGGAGCACTGGCTAACTGTGTACGTGTTGGATTCATGTCTAGTGGGTAGGTGGCTGGGATCAAAATATTTTCTGTTTTTTGAAGTCTGTTCTTGAGATTACTTTTTGATTTTCAGGGGATCCTTTTCCAATCTCACCATCGCCTTGATTGGGTGATGCAGGAACATTACCAGCTGTATTTGAGTTGATGTATCAGCTGGTTGCACCCATACAGAAGCAGTGATAGAAGAATTCAATAATATCCTCGATAATTATCACCATACCATTAAACTTCAAACTACAACACACAAGCATCACTCTCAAACATTGCAAAACGTAAACTGACACAAGGTAATAGATATAAATGCAACCGATATTTTGTTTAATAAAAACTGACAAACTCTCTCACACAGTCCATCATCACAAACTCCCTTACCATCCAACAGTTCCATGGTGTCTCTAACACAGACACTGCACTTCATGTAATTCGCTGTAGGTGAGATGGAATGACACACAAATCTTTAGGAAGTAAATCTGTGCAATGTTAAATTATCCAATTGACAGTGTTTTGTTATGACAGCAACATTCACACATTGTGCTAGTCTTCAGTTGAAAGATTTAAAATTGCTGTCTCCACCACCACCACCCCCACTCCAGCACCT
>NW_025207706.1:12406-13330 GCF_004010195.1 Chiloscyllium plagiosum | reverse complement strand
CCACTCCCATTATCTTACCTCCCCTCCATATGAGGATAGGTAAGTGAATCTCCCATTTACTGAAGGAAGAACCCTTCTGCCTTAATCTCTTCCCATCAACACATAATCATGAACAATATTATAATCAATTTCTGTAATCCATTCACACATTATCACAGGACATCGTAATTCATCAAGCTTTGTAAGGTCAAAATTACCTACTTTAAACTATCTGTTGACAATCGCCCATGTGACTGATATGCCTTTGTTTAATTCCTATTAAATATACTATCTCTGTGGGTAAGGCAGAGATTCGTGAAGAAGAGTCTCTACAAGTAGATACTCGGCTACTTTAGAGAGGCTTGAAACTCTCGCCGGCTGTCCAATAATAAAGCTACTGCTGTTGTGCAGAAAACTTGCATCGTCTGGGTTTGTGGAACAAAATAGACATCAACAATGAAGGATATGAGTGATCTTCAGAGTGTGGAGTACAGACTCACTGGAGTGGTTCACTGATGAAGAAAATGCAGTCACTGGATTGATCGGAAGAAATTGCGATTTTCTTTGAAGTGAAGAAGTTGGATATATTTTTGATAGAGCTGTATAAGATAATAACAAATCTAGATTTAGCAGACAAAAATATCTGTATTCGATAGGTGATGGCACAAGAGTTAAGGTCAGATGTAAGGTTTAGAGACAGCGGGAGATGAGCAAGTGTTTCTGCTGACTGTATTGGCTGGAAATATGCAGAACATGTTGCCTATTATGGTGGTGCAAGTACAGAAGATCAATGATTGATAAAAACAATTAGATCAGTTCTGAGGGAAATAAACTTGCAGATTATGGGGTATGTATGGGAATGAGAATATTGGATTCTGCTACAGAGAGCCAGCTTGGATTTGATGGGCCTCTTTCTGTGCTATAATGCATTTTATTTGGACTTGC
>NW_025207706.1:9703-11493 GCF_004010195.1 Chiloscyllium plagiosum | reverse complement strand
GGCTATTGACATCCATCTCTGAACCATGGTGATGATTGGAAGCACCATCAGTCTTGTTATCTTTTGGGGATAAAAACAGTTTCAATTAGCTTTCTGTTAAATGCATGGCAATCAATTCTATCTCACAACTCTCAGGCAGATTAGTTTCTTTTGAAGGGCTCTCTATCTCCCCAACCTCCTCCAACCTCACCTCCAACAGTACAATAATCTCACAGAGTCTCTTTATGATTATGAATGAGACAATCTGATCAGCTGCTTCTTTCCCTACTCCTACGTCAAGTTGGATCTTAAACTCCCCTTACTGGAGCTGTGATCCTGCATCATTGTACAGTGTTGCTCGTATTTCATGTCTTGGCCTATCAGTGTTCATGATACTGCATCTAGTATATGGGGCCAACAGTGTAAGAGTTCAGCTCTTTCTTTCCAACAACAGCAGTAGAATTGTACTCCAACAAAACTTATAGAATCACGGCCAAGAATATCCCCCAACTTACCTCTTAGCATCGACCCAGAGTATCAATCCTCATTCAACTGAGAGAATTCAGGAGGGCGTCAGTCACAGCAGCATGAATACCTAAAAATGAGGTGTTAACCTGATGAAGTTCCCAAAGAGGACTACTTGTGTGCCTAACAGCATAAGCAGCAAGTGATAGACAGAGTGAAGCAATCCAGGAAACAACAGAACACACCTAAGATCTGCAGTCCAACAAAATCCAGTTGTGAATGAAATCAGAGCACAGCTGGAGTTCTGAGAACAGTTGTCTTCAAGATATTAACCAACAAGAATGTCAGACTGGATTAATTATCATAAAACTCAAGTCCTTTTGATATTTATATATTTACAATCAGTGTTCAATTCACCAAATGTAGCTGAAGGTAAAGATAATCTTCAAGTGATTGTAACAGTGGAGACATCTGAATACTTGATCAGCAAATTAAAGTGTTGAGATAGTAATAATTTTAAAGATATTTTTAAAAAGGTGGCTTGAGTATAATGGAAGAAGTTGATTGGTGTGTAGCTGATAATGTTGTTTTAATCTGAAGTTAATTTAGGATTAGTGAACAAATAAACACATGGTAGGGAATCCCAGCCCCATGGAGTGCACATCCAGTTCCATGTGGGAAAACCAGGACACTTCTTGTGTGAGCGACAACCACAACAACACGGAGGTGACGTGGGAAATGTCAGGAACACTCGTTTGACCACAGCTAAAGTACTGCACACATTTCTCATCCCGTTATTCCAGGGTTGATGTGATCACACCAGAGAGGGTACAGAGGAGACTGATCAGAATGTTTCTACAATTGGAAAATTTCTGCTCCGAGGAAAGGTTGGAAAGGCTGGGTATGATTTCCGAGGAGGATGAGCTGAGATTTAATTAAAGTGATAAAATGCTGAGGAATCCAGATCAGGTGGATAGGAAGGAGCTATTCATTAACAGAGAGGTCAGAAACTGGAGGATTTAGATTGAAACTAGTTCCCAGAAAGAAGGGGAGGGAAGGATTCATTTCACTCGGAGATGGTGGGGAGCAGGAACTCATTGATGGGGTGGCAGAGGCAGTAACCAGCTTCACATTACAATAAAAGGACATGGATGTAACTGAAATGCTGGAGCACACAGGGTTGCGGACTAAAGTCTGCAGAATGGGATCATTGTGATTTATTTGACATTTCTCCAGAATATTAAAGTCAAGTCCAATTTGCGGATTTATGAACATCATCCGACCTGAATTCCAAATGTCAGAATAAATTTATCAGAAAGTTACAGCACAGATTGAGGCCACGTGGC
>NW_025207706.1:5209-8378 GCF_004010195.1 Chiloscyllium plagiosum | reverse complement strand
TCTGCAGCTTCCCCTAGATTTTATTTTGAAAAAAAAAGAGGATTTGCGTCAGAGTCAAGTATTTTGAGCCTTCATCCACAATCCTGGGCACTTAGACATAATTAGAGACCCTCCCACAGATGTGCAGGTTTAATGGATTGGCGGTGCTAACTTGGCCTGTAGTTTGTAGGTTAGGTGGGTTGGGTTAGCAATGGTAAATGTGGGGTTATGGGGGTAGGGTGGGATAGCAGGTCATTGCAGACTCGATGGACCGAGTAGCCTGTTTGTGTGCCTAAGGGATGCTGTGATTCTAACTAATTGTGATTGTTGTCACATTTTCCTCATGCCAGGTTCATTCAGCTCAGGTACACATGCTGCGTTTTGTGTTTTTCTGGGTGCTCACTCAATCCTTTCCTTCAGTTTTACATCAATTTCACACTGTATGTGAGGGTGGGAATGAATTTGTAAATATAAATACTCCAACCGAAACCCCTCACAAGTCAGAAACTATTTCTACTACTAGCATCACTCACCAGGAAGAGGAAAATAAAAGTTCTGTCACAAATCTGACAGAAAAGACATAATCACCAGGGAAGGCTTTAACAGCTTAAAACTCTTTTCTTAAGAAAAGAGGAGGCTGAGAGACAACCTGGTACAAGTAGGAAGCTTTGTGTCTGTGTTTTCAGAGATTTGAGGTTGAAATCATTGGGTTTGAAGCATGTTTCATTGCCCCAGGTTATCAAAGGTGCTATTGAAATGTGCATCTATCTTTCTGCCTATCTGTCTGAGTTAACAATCAGATGGATAGGTCATGGTCTCAGTGTTTTCCCAAATCCCTGATTGAATCTGCCTCCCTCTACAATCTCAGGTGCCTCACCACTCAGTGGGTCATGGAGAAACTCTGCTGTTATCATGAGAGCTTTCTTTGCTCTCACCTCTCTTAGTGTTTCTGCCTAATCCCCACTTCCCTTCATTAAATCCCAGCTGCCTCCAGTCCACCCACATGGGCATGTTGAAGAGCATGACAGGAGAATGGATTGAAACTGACAGTTCAATAGCCAGAATGAAAGACGAAGGAGGAAATAAATGGGGTTTGTGGATCCCGGGGATACAGACTCCAGGATTAGTCCTTGTGGGCATTCCCGCAGTGATGCGAGACAGCATTCCATGATGAGAGTTAAACGCAGGTGGCTGGAGAGGGAGCCACTGAACATGAACAGGTTTAGTTCAAACACAGGAGGTTTGTTCAGTCAGTAACAGTGTGTTCGACATGGAGGTGATGTGAACCGTGAGGGGAAATGTTACCACAAGCTGCCGATGGATAACTTTCATTGGAACAGGAGGAGACCATTCAGCCCCTCAACCCTGCTCTGCCATTCAATAGATCATGGCTAATTTGTGGCCTAACTTGCAATTTCCAAAACTCTCTAAACTCATCAATAAACTCCTCTGCAACACACAAGATGAATATTGAAAAACTAACCAACTGCAAATGCTGGGAAATCAGAAACAAAACAAAACAATGCTGGAAATTTTCAGGAGATCTGGCAGCATCTGTGGAGAGTGAATCTTTGGGTCCAGTGACCGGTCACGTGACCAGCTGCAGCTGACCATTCTGCCTTTTCTGTAACACTCTCTGAACAGGTTCTAGTACGATGGGAATGAGACTGTCAATAACAACTTAGAAAACAGGAGGACGTGCTCAATCAGAATAGAACCCATTTTGGTCTTTCACGTTTAATTCAACTGCAAACATTATTCATTATTATTTCTGAAATAGGATAATAGGGCAGAAATCAACTCTTCATGTCACTGGGTCTGGGAAACTGTGTTGATTCTGACCTGGTCCAGCCGACATGTGAATCCAGACACTGAATAACGTGGTTGACCCTGAACCATCTCCTGGGCAGTTAGAATGGATGACAAATGCTGCCCCAGCAAGTGATGCCGTGATCCCATGAACAAACAAATCAAATCCAATCGCTGTGGTTAGTTGTGAACTTGCCGGTGTTATTGGAGGGGGACGAATGGAAAGGTTTATGGGGTAAAGGCAGATGAATAGCATTCAGTGAGGTGATCCTTTGGAGAGCTGATCAGACAATCAGCCTCCTTTTGCGCAGTAACAATTCTGTGAATATTTCATTCTAAGTCATCTAAGGAAATATCAGGGCAGGGTTTGTAAAGAGGTCACATTGAATGAGTGTCTCGGTGAACACAACTGAGACACAGGTACAGAGACGTTTTGGGATGGATTAAATTAAATTTTATACTTTTGAACAGTCATCAACATTACAGCAGTTAGAAATGGGAGTGATCAAGAGAGTGGAATTAGAGCAGCAAATAAATCTTAAACATTTATGCAGCTAAAGGGAATGCTGGGTAAAGATACCGTAGTTAGATTAGACTAGATTACTTACAGTGTGGAAACAGGCCCTTCGGCCCAACAAGTCCACACCAACACTCCAAAGAGCAACCCACCCAGGCCCATTCCCCTACATTTACCCTTTCACCTAACACTACGGGCAATTTAGCAATTTAGCTAGTTCATCTAACCTGCACATCTTTGGACTGTGGGAGGAAACCGGAGCACCCGGAGGAAACCCACGCAGAACGGGGAGAATGTGCAAACTCCACAGAGACAGTTGCCCGAGGCGGGAATTGAACCCGGGTCTCTGGCGCTGTGAGGTCGCAGTGCTAACCACGCTGGCACAGTAGTAGGGGCGTGGAACGCACTACCTGCAACATTTGTAGACTCGCCAACTTTAAAGGCATTTACATAGTCATTGGATCGACATATGGATGGTAATGGAGTTGTGTGGGTTAGATGGGCTTCAGGTTGATTCCACAGGTTGGTGCAACATCGAGTTAGTGCTGATTTTATTCCAGGCCCACCAGCCTCGGAGCACATCCTTCCTGTACCTATCCTATCGAGCTCTCGAAGAAGATTTTTGTTCATTTGAAGTGTTTCAAGTTTAGATACTCCAGAGAAGACAGCTTCAAGCTCCTCAATCTCTCCTGCCAGGGCAATGCTGCTGTTAGAATTCAATTCACTGGTACAGGTTACTGGCTGCTTCACGGACTGGAACTGACAATTGAGACTGAAAGGTTACTGTATAAAATATCTTCAATGGTATTGGCAGACGTGAGTGGTTTTAGGGAAATGACCTTGACTTACGGGCATTGAGTGTCA
>NW_025207706.1:0-3325 GCF_004010195.1 Chiloscyllium plagiosum | reverse complement strand
GCAGCAGGAGGCCATTCGGCCTTTCAATCCTGCTCCACTATTCAAGGGGTAACAGCTGATCATCCAGCTCAGTCTCCTGTTCCTGCTGTGTTCCAATCCCCTTTTTATTACTTTATCTCGAAGAACTATATCGAAGTCCTCCTTTGGCTTCACTGCCTTTTGTTCCAGTGATGTTGCTGTGTTACTGTGTAGGTGCAGGCACGGGTAATGTGATGGTGCTGCCCCCTGGAGGACGCACTCAGCGTCCTTCATCATCCTGCAGTAACATCAACCGGGGTTCAGCAACTAGAGATAGAAACCGTTTCCAGGATATGGGCATCACTGGCTCAGCCAGCATTTATTCCCCATCTCTCGTTACCCTTGAGAAGATGGTAGTGAGCTGCTGTCTTGAACCATTCACAGTCCATTTGGCGCAGATAGACCGACAATACTGTGAGGGAGAGTGTTGCAGGATTTTGGCCAAGTTATTCTCTATCTCTGGTTCTTCAAATGCTGGTTAACCTAATCACGATGTGCACGAGTTTGAGATTTCAGTCTGCAAATCTTCACCATCGAGCACCCTCTATAAACGAATACGTAGAGATTAGAAATTCAGAGCAGACAATTCTAGCTTCTCTGGAATATCTTTTTCCCTTTCTTATGCCAAAGCTGTAACGCTCCAGTCTCTCCCACCACTCTGCCTCTGCAGTCCCTAATGTACCCGCCCCCATTCTCATGGAGTTACTGGTAAACAGATCCATGCCACCCCTTCCTGTCCTGGTTAGACTCTGCACACTTTCTGGGTTTACTCCATTTCCCTTCAGTTGCTGCAAGTCAATAATGTTACAGGAGAATAAATCAAAAGGGAACAGAAAGGGAGGTAGCAGATCCTGGACAGAAGAGGAACCTTCAGTCTGGGAGAATGAGTGAGATCCTTCCTTGTTTCCCATTGGTCGATTCCCAGCATTATGACAAGTTGGGGATGGAACTTGGGCCCATGTGGGTGTGGTGACACTTTGACCCCCCAACCCGTCAATACTACAAGCTGATACGTTCCTCCTCCAGCCAATCACAATGTCAAATGCTTTCCGCTAATTACCCCAAAGCACATGCTCCAAATTCCGCCCATATTCTGTACCTGTGCAGTGCCGGGCTTCCCCGCACATGCGTGGTTCCTGCCTCAGGGATTGTGGGAGTTATAGCCCCCATGAAGCCACTGGAAACATGTTTCTGGATAGTGTATGAAAGGTGAGGGCTGGAGGGTGTTGTGTATAGGATCCCCATTCAGACGCGGGCTGTTACTGGATTTTACTGAGACATCGGCTTCCACAACCTGATTTCTGACGTAAGGAACATAGATTCAGCCAATTACGGGGTTGGGAGGTTAATAAGGGGTAGCAGATTTTAAGCAGATGTAGCTCAGTGGCTAGCACTGCTGCCTCACAGCGTCAGGGACTCAGGTTTTATTTCAGCCAGAGGCGACTGTGTGGAGTTTATACGTTCTCAGCATGTCTGCGTGGGTTTCCTAGGGTGCTCGAACTTCCTCCCACAGTCCAAAGATGTGTAGGTTAGGTGGGTTGCCTATGCTAAATTGCCCACAGTGTCCGTCTATGTGCCGGTTAGGCCATTAGCTATGGGAAATGCAGGGTTACCGGGATAGGGTGGGTCTGAATGGGATGCTCATCATAGGTTGGTGTGGACTCGTTGGATGAATACCCTGTTTCTGCACTATAGGAACTCTATTATATTCTCATGAAGAAGAATGAACTTGTCTCAATGTGTTGTGAATCTGGGGAATTCCCTATTCAAAATGCGGTGGTTGCCAGGACAATGAGCAGATTTAATGAAGAGATGCAGATGTTGAATTTGCAATGAGATGAAGGGTGAGAGAGAACAGGTGGGAAAATCCAGCTGAGACCGAGGTGAGCTCAGTCATCATTGTATTAAATGATGGAGCTGGTTCGAAGGGCTGCATTGCTTCTCCTGTGCTCAGTGCTTATCTTCTTACGGTAATAACTGGAAAGCTGAATCCAAAAATCACCAACTTCACCAAAGGAGATTTTGAAAATGCAGGATAGTCAGGTGGATTAGCGTTCCAAACTTAGGTTGTGAGGAAGCATATAGGAGATAATGATTTTGCAATTTTAAACTGAGGAGAGACAGTGATTTATGGTTTTAGACTGTGCAGTACATTCACATCGTCCAGAATACTCTGTTGTGAATATCTATCCTATACTTTACTACAAAGCCAAGGTCTTTGATAATGAAACACAAAACGCCCAGGAAACATCGCCTCACCTCATAATCTGATAAAAGACTTCTGATAAATCTGGTTGAATTTAGAACACAGCTGGAAAGCTGGAAGACTAGATCCAGTCCCAAGATCCTGTGCTTAAACAAAGGAGACTACAATAGGATGAGGCAGGAGTTGGCTAATGTAAACTGGAAGCAAAGACTTTATCTTGGGAAAGTTGACGGACAGTGGGGGAATATCAAAGCAATTTTTCGAAGTGCTCAGCAAAAGTATATATCAGTGAAAAGGGAGGACTGTCGGAAAAGGAGTAATCTGCCATGGGTGTCTAAGGAAATAAGGGAGTCTATCAAATTGAAATAGAAAGCATACGCATTGGCAAAGACCATGGAGAAACTAGGAGATTAGAAAATCTTTAAAGATCAACAGAAAGCTAGATGGGATTGGGGGAGAAAAGTGATGAGTAGCTATCCCAGGCCAGAATAACAGTTAACACTGCGAGAGGGGAACCTATTGTGTGGGGAACATACGGCCTCTGTAATTGTTGAAGCACTTAACTGTTACCATAGAGATAATCCTGATCAAGTTACAAATCACAGCACACTCCAAAAGCTTGTTCTTCCAAATAAACCTGTTGAACTATAACCTGGTGTTGTGTGATTTATAAGTTTGTTCACCGTACCCCAACACTGGCTCCTCCACATTAGACTCCTGATAGACAGCCCCACTGAAACTAAAGCGTCTGTCAGATACTTGAGGAAGCCACAGGGGTCTGGGGGAAGGGGTGTGTGTTTTAACCACAAAGTGCTAAACTGAACTAGACTTTCTAACTGCCGTTGCCATGGAGATAATACTGAGAGACAGCCTCTATTCAAAGTCCCAAACCACAAAGGTATAAGAATGGGAGCTTTACATCGGACAGGCGGGGAGTTACCTGATGCTGCCTGGAGGTGTTCTGCATGTACACTATCCAGGTAACTGCCATGTTTCATCAATAAAGTCTCAAAGAAGACCTCTCAGAGTTCTGTGCCTAGTTATTCCTATCCAGCAGGGTTCAGGAACATGAGGACACAACAGTCAGTCTTCACAGTGGAG
>NW_025207705.1:0-13329 GCF_004010195.1 Chiloscyllium plagiosum | reverse complement strand
CGCCTGTGCATAGTTTCTCAGACAGCCTTAACGGAGTTTCTCAGACCACCAGAATATAGTTTCTCACACTGCCTGAAAGTAATTTCTCAGAACGCCTGTGCGTAGTTTCTCAGACTGCCTGAATTTAGTTTCTCAAACTGCCTGAATGTCGTTTCTCAATCTGCCTGAATGTAGTTTCTCAGACTGCCTGAGCGTAGTTTCTCAGATCGCCTTAACATAGTTTCTCAGGCCACCAGAATACACTTTCTCACACCACCTAAAAGTAATTTCTCAGACCGCCTGAACGTCATTTCTCAGTTTCCCTGAATATAGTTTCTCAACCTGCCTGAATGTCGTTTCTCAGACCGCGTGAGTGTAGTTTCTCAGACCGCCTGAATGTAGTTTCTCAGATCGCCTTAACGTAGTTTCTCATACTGCCTAAATGTAGTTTCTCATACTGCCTGAATGTAGTTTCTCAAACTGCCTGAGTGTAGTTTCTCAGACTGCCTGAACGTAGTTTCTCAGACCGCATGAGCGTAGTTTCTCAGACCGCATTAACGTAGTTTCTCAGACCGCCTGAGCGTAGTTTCTCAGACCGCCTGAATGCAGTTTCTCAAACTGCCTGAATGTAGTTACTCAGACCGCCTGAGCATAGTTTCTTGGACCGTCTGAATATAGTATCTCACACCGCCTGTGCGTAGTTTCTCAGACAGCCTTAATGTAGTTTCTCAGACCACCAGAATATAGTTTCTCACACCGCCTGAAAGTAATTTCTCAGAACGCCTGTGCGTAGTTGCTCAGACTGCCTTAACGTAGTTTCTCAGACCACCTGAATATAGTTTCTCACACCGCCTGAATGTATTTTCTCATACTGCCTGAATGTAGTTTCTCAGACTGCCTGAACGTAGTTTCTCAGGCTGCCTGAATATAGTTTCTCAGACCGCCTGAGTGTAGTTTCTCAGACCGCCTGAATGTAGTTTCTCAGACAGCCTGAATGTAGTTTCTCAGACTTCCTGAATGTAGTTTTTCAGACCGCCTGAGCTTAGTTTCTCACAACACCTGAATGTAGTTTCTCAGACTGCCTGAGCATAGTTTCTCAGACCGCCTGAATGAAGTTCCTCAGACTGCCTGACTGTAATTTCTCAGACTGCCTGAACGTAGTTTCTCAGTCTGCCTGAGCATAGTTTCTCAACCTGCCTGAATGTAGTTTCTCAGATCACCTGAACATAGTTTCTCAGTCCTCCTGAATGTAGTTTCTCAGAATGCGTGAGTGTAGTTTCTCAGACCGCCTGAACGTAGTTTCTCAGACCGCCTTAACGTACTTTCTCATACTGCCTAAATGTAGTTTCTCAGACCGCCTGCATGTAGTTTCTCAGACCACCTGAGTGTAGTTTCTCAGACTGCCTGAACGTAGTTTCTCAGACTGTCTGAACGTAGTTTCTCATACCATCTAATCGTAATTTCTCAGACTGCCTGAACGTAGTTTCTCAGACTGCCTGAGCATATTTTCGCAGACCGCCTGAACATAGTTTCTCAGACTGCCTGATTGTAGTGTCTCAAACCGCCTGAATGTAGTTTTTCAAACTGCCTGAATGTAGTTTCTCAAACTGCCTGAATGTAGTTTCTCAGAACACCTGAATGTAGTTTCTCAGACTGCCTGAATGTAGTTTCTCAGACCGCCTGCATGTAGTTTCTCAGACCACCTGAAGGTAGTTCCTCAGAACACCTAAATTGTAGTTTTTCAGACTGCCTCCATGTATTTTCTCAGACTGCCTGAATGTACTTTCTCAAACTGATTGAATGTAGTGTCTCAGGCCGCCTGAATGTACTTCCTCAGAACACCTGAATGTAGTTTCTCAGACCACCTGAGCTTAGTTTCTCAGACTGCCTGAATGTAGTTTCTCAGACTGCCTGAACGTAGTCTCTCAGACTGCCTGAATGTTGTATCTGAGACCGCCTGAATGTAGTTTCTCAAACTGCCTGAATGTCGTTTCTCAGACTGCCTGAATGTCGTTTCTCAGACTGCCTGAATGTCGTTTCTCTGACTGCCTAAATGTAGTTTCTCAGACGCCTGAATGTAGTATCTCAGACTGCCTGAATATAGTTTCTCCAACTGCCTGAATGCAGTTTCTCAGATCGCCTGAGCGTAGATTAGATTACTTAGTGTGGAAACAGACCCTTCGGCCAAACAAGTCCACACCGACCCGCCGAAGCGTAACCCGCCCATTCCCCTACGTTTACCCCTTTACCTAACACTACGGGCAATTTAGCATGGCCAATTTAGCATGGCCAATTTAGCATGGCCAATTCACCTGACGTGCACATCTTTGGACTCAGACCACCTTAACATAGTTTCTCAGACCGCCTGAGCGTAGTTTCTCCGACCGTGTTAACATAGTTTCTCAGACCGCATGAGCGTAGTTTATCAGACCACCTGAATATAGTTTCTCAGACCACCTGAGCATAGTTTCTCAGACTGCCTGAATGTAGTTTCTCAGACTGCCAGAACGTAGTTTCTCAGACCATCAGATCACAATTTCTCAGACCGCCTGAATGTCGTTTCTCAGACCACTTGAATGTAGTTTCTCAAACTGCCTGAATGTAGTTTCTCAGACTGCCTGAGCGTAGTTTCTAAGACCACCTGAATGTAGTTTCTCAAACTGCCTGAATGTAGTTTCTCAGATTGCCTGAGCGTAGTTTCTCAGACCGCCTGAATGTAGTTTCTCAGACTGCCTGAGCTTAGTTTCTCAGACCACCTGAATGTAGATTCTCACAATGCCTAAATGTAGTTTCTCACACTGCCTGAATGTAGTTTCTCAGACTGCCTGAATGTAGTTTCTCAGACCGCGTGAGCATAGATTCATAGACCGCCTGAACGTAGTTTCTCAGACTGCCTTAACGTAGTTTCTCAGACCGCCTGAGTGTAGTTTTCCAGACTGCCTGAGTGTAGTTTCTCAGACCGCCTGAAGGAAGTTCCTCAGAACACCTGAACGTAGTTTCTCAGGCCGCCTGAGCGTAGTTTCCCAGACTGCCTGAACGTAGTTTCTCAGACTGCCGGAACGTAGTCTCTCAGACCATCAGATCGTAATTTCTCAAACTGCCTGAATGTAGTTTCTCAAACTGCCTGAATGTAGTTTCTCAGACTGCCTGAATGTAGTTTCTCTGACTGGCTGAATGTAGTTTCTCAGACTGCCTAAACGTAGTTTCTCAGACTGCCTGAATATAGTTTCTCTGACTGGCTGAATGTAGTTTCTCAGACTGCCTAAACGTAGTTTCTTAGACGGCCTGAATATAGTTTCTCAAACTGCCTGAATGTAGTTTCTCAGATCACCTGAACATAGTTTCTCAGACTGGCTGAATGTACTTTCTCAGACCGCGTGAGCATAGTTTCTCAGACCATCTTAGCGAAGTTTCTCAGAACACCTGAATGTAGTTTCTCAGACTGTCTGAGCGTAGTTTCTCAGACCGCCTTCATGTAGTTTCTCAGAACACCTGAATGTAGTATCTCAGACTGCCTGAATGTAGTTTCTCAGACTGCCTGCATGTAGTTTGTCAGACCGCCTGAAGGTAGTTCCTCTGAACACCTGCATGTAGTTTCTCAGACCGCGTGAGCATAGTTTCGCAGACCGCCTTAACGAAGTTTCTCAAATCGCCTGAGCGTAGTTTCTCAGCCTGCCTGAACGTAGTTTCTCATACTGCCTGAACGTAGTTTCTCAGATGAATGTAGTTTCTCAAACTGCCTGAATGTAGTTTCTCAAACTGCCTGAATGTAGTTTCTCAAACTGCCTGAATGTAGTTTCTCAGACTGCCAGAACGTAGTTTCTCAGACCATCAGATCACAATTTCTCAGACCGCCTGAACGTAGTTTCTCAGACTGCCTGAATATAGTTTCTCTGACTGGCTGAATGTAGTTTCTCAGACTGCCTGAATGTAGTTTCTCTGACTGGCTGAATGTAGTTTCTCAGACTGCCTGAATGTAGTTTCTCTGACTGGCTGAATGTAGTTTCTCAGACTGCCTGAATGTAGTTTCTCTGACTGGCTGAATGTAGTTTCTCAGACTGCCTGAATGTAGTTTCTCAGACTGCCAGAACGTAGTTTCTCAGACCATCAGATCATAATTTCTCAGACCGCCTGAACGTAGTTTCTCAGACTGCCTGAATATAGTTTCTCTGACTGGCTGAATGTAGTTTCTCAGACTGCCTGAGCTTAGTTTCTCAGACCACCTGAATGTAGATTCTCACAATGCCTAAATGTAGTTTCTCACACTGCCTGAATGTAGTTTCTCAGACTGCCTGAATGTAGTTTCTCAGACCGCGTGAGCATAGATTCATAGACCGTCTGAACGTAGTTTCTCAGACTGCCTTAACGTAGTTTCTCAAACTGCCTGAATGTAGTTTCTCAGACTGCCTGAGCATAGTTTCTCAGACCACCTTAACATAGTTTCTCAGACCGCCTGAGCGTAGTTTCTCCGACCGCGTTAACATAGTTTCTCAGACCGCATGAGCGTAGTTTACCAGACCACCTGAATATAGTTTCTCAGACCACCTGAGCATAGTTTCTCAGACTGCCTGAATGTAGTTTCTCAGACTGCCAGAACGTAGTTTCTCAGACCATCAGATCAAAATTTCTCAGACCGCCTGAACGTAGTTTCTCAGACTGCCTGAATGTCGTTTCTCAGACCGCTTGAATGTAGTTTCTCAGAAGGCCTGAATGTAGTTTCTCTGACTGCCTGAATGGAGTTTCTCTGACTGCCTGAATGTCGTTTCTCAGACCGCCTGAACGTAGTTTCTCAGACCGCCCGAATGTAGTTTCTCAGACCGCCTGAATGTAGTTTCTCTGACTGCCTGAATGTAGTTTCTCAGACCGCCTGAGCATAGTTTCTCAGACTGCCTGAATGTAGTTTCTCAGACTGCCAGAACGTAGTTTCTCAGACCATCAGATCATAATTTCTCAGACCGCCTGAACGTAGTTTCTCAGACCGCCTGAATGTCGTTTCTCTGACTGCCTGAATGTAGTTTCTCAGACCGCCTGAGCATAGTTTCTCAGACTGCCTGACCGCCTGAATGTATTTTCTCAGACCGCCTGAACATAGTTTCTCAGACCACCAGAATATAGTTTCTCATACCGCCTGAAAGTAGTTTCTCAGAACGCCAGTGCGTAGTTTCTCAGACTGCCTGAATGTAGTTTCTCAGACTGACTGATCGTAGTTTCTCACACAGCCTGAATGTAGTTTCTCAGACTGCCTGAATGTAGTTTCGCAGACCGCCTGAACATAGTTTCTCAGACCGCCTGAATGCAGTTTCTCAGACTGCCTGAATGTAGTTTCTCAGACTGCCGAAACGTAGTTTCTCAGACTGCCTGAATGTAGAGTCTCAAACTGCCTGAATGTTGTTTCCCAGACTGCCTGAATGTATGTTCTCAGACCGCCTCAATATAGTTTCTCAGACAGCCTGAATGCAGTTTCTCAGACTGCTTGAATATAGTTTCTCAACCTGCCTGAATATAGTTTCTCAGATCACCTGAACATAGTTTCTCAGACTGCCTGTACGTAGTTTCTCAGACCGCCTGAATGTTGTTTCTCATACCGCCTGAGCGTACTTTCTCAGACTGCCTGAACGTAGTTTCTCAGACCACCTGAATATAGTTTCTCACACCGCCCGAGCATAGTTTCTCAGACCGCCTTAACATAGTTTCTCAGTCCACCTGAGCATAGTTTCTCAGACCGCCTGAACGTAGTTTCTCAGACAGCCGGAATGTAGTTTCTCAGACAGCCTGAATGTAGTTTCTCAGACCGCCTGAACGTAGCTTCTCAGACTGCCTGAACATAGTTTCTCAGACCACCTGAATGTAGTTTCTCAGATCGCCTCAAAATAGTTTCTCAGACCGCCTGAATGTAGTTTCACAGACCGCCTGAATGTAGTTTCTCAGACTGCCTGTACGTAGTTTCTCAGACCGCCTGAATGTAGTTTCTCTGACCCCCTGAGCGTAGTTTCTCAGACTGCCTGAACGTAGTTTCTCAGACAGCCTGAGCATATTTTCGCAGACCGCCTGAATTTGGTTTCTCAGACCGCCTGAATGTAGTTTCTCAGACCGCCTGAACATAGTTTCTCTGACCGCCTTAACGTAGTTTCTCAGAACACCCGAATGTAGTTTCTCAGACCGCCTGAATGTAGTTTCTCAGACCGCCTGAATGTAGTTTCTCAGACTGCCTGTACGTAGTTTCTCAGACCATCAGAATATAGTTTCTCACACCGCCCGAGCGTACTTTCTCACACCGCCTGTGCGTAGTTTCTCAGAACGCCTGAAAGTAGTTTCTCAAACAGCCTGAATGTAGTTTCGCAGACCGCCTGAACATAGTTTCTCAGACCGCCTGAGCATATTTTCGCAGACCGCCTGAACGTAGTTTCTCAGACTGCCTGAATGTAGTTTCTCAAAATGCCTGAATGTAGTTTCTCAGACCGCCTGAGCGTAGTTTCTCAGACTGCCTGAACATAGTTTCTCAGACAGCCTGAGCATATTTTCGCAGACCACCTGAACGTAGTTTCTCAGACTGCCTGAATGTAGTTTCTCAGACTGCCTAAACGTAGTTTCTCAGACTGCCTGAATGTTGTTTCTCAGAACACATGAAAGTAGTTTCTCAGACTGCCTGAACGTAGTTTCTCAGACCATCAGATCATAATTTCTCAGACTGCCTGAACGTAGTTTCTCAGACCGCCTGAGCATATTTACACTGACCGTCTGGATGTAGTTTCTCAGACTGCCTGAATGTAGTTTCTCAAAATGCCTGAATGTAGTTTCTCAGACCGCCTGAGTGTAGATTCTCAGACCGTCTGAATATAGTTTCTCACACCACCTGAGTGGAGTTTCTCACACCGCCTGTGCGTAGTTTCTCAGACTGCCTTAATATAGTTTCTCAGACTGCCTGAATGTATTTTCTCAGACCACCAGAATATAGTTTCTCATACCGGCTGAAAGTAATTTCTCAGAACGCCTGAATGTAGTTTCTCAGCCTGAATGTAGTTTCTCAGACTGCCTGAGCTTTGTTTCTCAGATCACCTGAATGTAGTTTCTCAGACTGCCTGAACATAGTTTCTCACACTGCCTGAATGTAGTTTCTCAGATCACCTGAATGTAGTTTCTCAGGCGGCCTGAATGTAGTTTCTCAGGCTGCCTGAATGTAGTTTCTCAGACCGCCTGACCGTAGTTTCTCATACCGCCTTAACATAGTTTCTCAGACCGCGTGAGCATATTTTCTCAGACCGCCAGAACATAGTTTCTCAGACCTCATGAGCGTAGTTTCTCAGACCACCTTAACATACTTTCTCAGACCGCCTTAACGAAGTTTCTCAGACTGCCTGAATGTAGTTTCTCAGACCGCCTGAGCGTAGTTCCTCAGAACACATGAATGTAGTTTCTCAGATTGCCTGAGGGTAGTTTCTCAGACTGCCTGAACGTAGTTTCTCAGACTGCCTGAATATAGTTTCTCCAACTGCCTGAATGCCGCCTGAATGTATTTTCTCAGACCGCCTGAACATAGTTTCCCAACCTCCCTGAATGTAGTTTCTCATATCACCTGAAAGTAGTTTCTCAGACCGCCTGAATGTAGTTTCTCCAACCCCCTGAGCGTAATTTCTCAGATTGCCTGAACGCAGTTTCTCTGACCGCCTTAACGTAGTTTCTCAGACCACCAGAATATATTTTCTCACACCGCCTGAATGTATTTTCTCAGACCGCCTGAACATAGTTTCCCAACCTCCCTGAATGTAGTTTCTCATATCACCTGAAAGTAGTTTCTCAGACCGCCTGAATGTAGTTTCTCCAACCCCCTGAGCGTAATTTCTCAGATTGCCTGAACGCAGTTTCTCTGACCGCCTTAACGTAGTTTCTCAGACCACCAGAATATATTTTCTCACACCGCCTGAATGTATTTTCTCAGACCGCCTGAACATAGTTTCCCAACCTCCCTGAATGTAGTTTCTCATATCACCTGAAAGTAGTTTCTCAGACCGCCTGAATGTAGTTTCTCCAACCCCCTGAGCGTAATTTCTCAGATTGCCTGAACGCAGTTTCTCTGACCGCCTTAACGTAGTTTCTCAGACCACCAGAATATATTTTCTCACACCGCCTGAATGTATTTTCTCAGACCGCCTGAACATAGTTTCCCAACCTCCCTGAATGTAGTTTCTCATATCACCTGAAAGTAGTTTCTCAGACCGCCTGAATGTAGTTTCTCCAACCCCCTGAGCGTAATTTCTCAGATTGCCTGAACGCAGTTTCTCTGACCGCCTTAACGTAGTTTCTCAGACCACCAGAATATATTTTCTCACACCGCCTGAATGTATTTTCTCAGACCGCCTGAACATAGTTTCCCAACCTCCCTGAATGTAGTTTCTCATATCACCTGAAAGTAGTTTCTCAGACCGCCTGAATGTAGTTTCTCCAACCCCCTGAGCGTAATTTCTCAGATTGCCTGAACGCAGTTTCTCTGACCGCCTTAACGTAGTTTCTCAGACCACCAGAATATATTTTCTCACACCGCCTGAATGTATTTTCTCAGACCGCCTGAACATAGTTTCCCAACCTCCCTGAATGTAGTTTCTCATATCACCTGAAAGTAGTTTCTCAGACCGCCTGAATGTAGTTTCTCCAACCCCCTGAGCGTAATTTCTCAGATTGCCTGAACGCAGTTTCTCTGACCGCCTTAACGTAGTTTCTCAGACCACCAGAATATATTTTCTCACACCGCCTGAATGTATTTTCTCAGACCGCCTGAACATAGTTTCCCAACCTCCCTGAATGTAGTTTCTCATATCACCTGAAAGTAGTTTCTCAGACCGCCTGAATGTAGTTTCTCCAACCCCCTGAGCGTAATTTCTCAGATTGCCTGAACGCAGTTTCTCTGACCGCCTTAACGTAGTTTCTCAGACCACCAGAATATATTTTCTCACACCGCCTGAATGTATTTTCTCAGACCGCCTGAACATAGTTTCCCAACCTCCCTGAATGTAGTTTCTCATATCACCTGAAAGTAGTTTCTCAGACCGCCTGAATGTAGTTTCTCCAACCCCCTGAGCGTAATTTCTCAGATTGCCTGAACGCAGTTTCTCTGACCGCCTTAACGTAGTTTCTCAGACCACCAGAATATATTTTCTCACACCGCCTGAATGTATTTTCTCAGACCGCCTGAACATAGTTTCCCAACCTCCCTGAATGTAGTTTCTCATATCACCTGAAAGTAGTTTCTCAGACCGCCTGAATGTAGTTTCTCCAACCCCCTGAGCGTAATTTCTCAGATTGCCTGAACGCAGTTTCTCTGACCGCCTTAACGTAGTTTCTCAGACCACCAGAATATATTTTCTCACACCGCCTGAATGTATTTTCTCAGACCGCCTGAACATAGTTTCCCAACCTCCCTGAATGTAGTTTCTCATATCACCTGAAAGTAGTTTCTCAGACCGCCTGAATGTAGTTTCTCCAACCCCCTGAGCGTAATTTCTCAGATTGCCTGAACGCAGTTTCTCTGACCGCCTTAACGTAGTTTCTCAGACCACCAGAATATATTTTCTCACACCGCCTGAATGTATTTTCTCAGACCGCCTGAACATAGTTTCCCAACCTCCCTGAATGTAGTTTCTCATATCACCTGAAAGTAGTTTCTCAGACCGCCTGAATGTAGTTTCTCCAACCCCCTGAGCGTAATTTCTCAGATTGCCTGAACGCAGTTTCTCTGACCGCCTTAACGTAGTTTCTCAGACCACCAGAATATATTTTCTCACACCGCCTGAATGTATTTTCTCAGACCGCCTGAACATAGTTTCCCAACCTCCCTGAATGTAGTTTCTCATATCACCTGAAAGTAGTTTCTCAGACCGCCTGAATGTAGTTTCTCCAACCCCCTGAGCGTAATTTCTCAGATTGCCTGAACGCAGTTTCTCTGACCGCCTTAACGTAGTTTCTCAGACCACCAGAATATATTTTCTCACACCGCCTGAATGTATTTTCTCAGACCGCCTGAACATAGTTTCCCAACCTCCCTGAATGTAGTTTCTCATATCACCTGAAAGTAGTTTCTCAGACCGCCTGAATGTAGTTTCTCCAACCCCCTGAGCGTAATTTCTCAGATTGCCTGAACGCAGTTTCTCTGACCGCCTTAACGTAGTTTCTCAGACCACCAGAATATATTTTCTCACACCGCCTGAATGTATTTTCTCAGACCGCCTGAACATAGTTTCCCAACCTCCCTGAATGTAGTTTCTCATATCACCTGAAAGTAGTTTCTCAGACCGCCTGAATGTAGTTTCTCCAACCCCCTGAGCGTAATTTCTCAGATTGCCTGAACGCAGTTTCTCTGACCGCCTTAACGTAGTTTCTCAGACCACCAGAATATATTTTCTCACACCGCCTGAATGTATTTTCTCAGACCGCCTGAACATAGTTTCTCAGACCACCAGAATATAGTTTCTCATACCGGCTGAAAGTAATTTCTCAGAACGCCTGAATGTAGTTTCTCAGACCGCCTGAGTGTAGATTCTCAGACCGTCTGAATATAGTTTCTCACACCACCTGAGTGGAGTTTCTCACACCGCCTGTGCGTAGTTTCTCAGACTGCCTTAACATAGTTTCTCAGACTGCCTTAATGTATTTTCTCAGACTGCCTGAGCATTGTTTCTCAGGCCACCAGAATATAGTTTCTCATACCGGCTGAAAGTAATTTCTCAGAACGCCTGAATGTAGTTTCTCAGACTGCCTGAATGTAGTTTCGCAGACCGCCTGAACGTAGTTTCTCAAACTGCCTGAATGTAGTTTCTCAGACCGCCTGAGCTTTGTTTCTCAGATCACCTGAATGTAGTTTCTCAGACTGCCTGAGCGTAGTTTCTCAGGCTGCCTGAATGTAGTTTCTCACACCGCCTGACCGTAGTTTCTCATACCGCCTTAACATAGTTTCTCAGACTACCAGAACATAGTTTCTCAGACCGCATGAGCGTAGTTTCTCAGACCACCTTAACATACTTTCTCAGACCGCCTGAACATAGTTTCTCAGATCGCCTTAACGAAGTTTCTCAGACTGCCTGAACGTAGTTTCTCAGACCATCTGATCGTAATTTCTCAGACTGCCTGAATGTAGTTTCTCAGACCGCCTGAGCATAGTTTCTCAGACCGTTTGGACGTAGTTTCTCAGACCGCCTGAATGTAGTTCCTCAGAACACATGAATGTAGTTTCTCAGATTGCCTGAGTGTAGTTTCTCAGACTGCCTGAACGTAGTTTCTCAGACCATCAGATCATAATTTCTCTGACTGCCTAAACGTAGTTTCTCAGACTGCCTGAATATAGTTTCTCAAAATGCCTGAATGTATTTTCTCAGACTGCCTGTGCGTAGTTTCTCAGACCGCCTTAACGTAGTTTCTCAGACCACCTGAATATAGTTTCTCATACCGCCTGAAAGTAATTTCTCAGAACGCCTGAGCGTAGTTTCTCAGACCACCAGAATATAGTTTCTCATACTGCCTGAAAGTAATTTCTCAGAACGCCTGAGCGTAGTTTCTCAAAACGCCTGAATGTAGTTTCTCAAACAGCCTGAATGTAGTTTCTCAGATCGCCTGAACGTAGTTTCTCAAACTGCCTGAATGTAGTTTCTCAGACTGCCTGAGCGTTGTTTCTCAGACCACCTGAATGTAGTTTCTCAGACTGCCTGAGCTTAGTTTCTCAGACCACCTGAATGTAGATTCTCACAATGCCTGAACGTAGTTCCTCAGACTGCCTGAATGTAGTTTCTCAGATCACCTGAATGTAGTTTCTCACACTGCCTGAATGTAGTTTCTCGCACTGCCTGAATGTAGTTTCTCAGACTGCCTGAACGTAGTTTCTCAAACTGCCTGAATGTAGTTTTTCAGAACACCTGACTGTAGTTTTTCAGACCGCCTGGAGGTAGTTTCTCACACTGCCTGAATGTAGTTTCTCAGACTGCCTGAATGTCGTTTCTCAAACTGGCTGAATGTAGTTTCTCAAACTGCCTGAATGTAGTTTTTCAGAACACCTGACGGTAGTTTCTCAGACCGCCTGAAGGTAGTTCCTCAGAACACCTGAATGTAGTTTCTCAGACTGCCTGAATGTAGTTTCTCAAACTGCCTGAACATAGTTTCTCAGACCGCATGGCGTATTTTCTCAGACCACCTTAACATAGTTTTTCAAAACGGCTGAACATAGTTTCTTAGATCGCCTTAACGAAGTTTCTCAGACTGCCTGAATGTAGTTTCTCAGACTGCCTGAACGTAGTTTCTCAGACCATTAGATCAGAATTTCTCCGACTGCCTGAACGTAGTTTCTCAGACTGCCTGAATGTAGTTTCTCAGACTGCCTGAATGTCGTTTCTCAAACTGGCTGAATGTAGTTTCTCAAACTGCCTGAATGTTGTTTCTCAGACTGCCTGAATGTAGTTTCTCAGATTGCCTGAAAATAGTTTCGCAGACGCCTGAATGTAGTTTCTCAGACTGCGTGAGCGTAGTTTCTCGGACCGCCTGAATGTAGTTTCTCAGACTGCCTGCTTGTAGTTTCTCAGAACACCCGAATGTAGTTTCTCAGACCGCCTGAATGTAGTTTCTCAGACCGCCTGATCGTAATTTCTCAGACTGCCTGAACGTAGTTTCTCAGACCGCCTGAGCATATTTTCGCAGACCACCTTAACGTAGTTTCTCAGTCTGCCTGAATGTAGATTCTCAGACAGCCTGAATGTAGTTTCTCAGATTGACTGAATGTAGCTTCTCACACCACCTGAATGTAGTTTCTCAGACCGCCTGAATGTAGTTTCTCAAACTGCCTAAATGTAGTTTCTCAGACCGCCTGAATGTAGTTTCTCAAACTGCCTAAATACAGTTTCCCAAAACTGCCTGAATGTAGTTTCTCAGATTGACTGAATGTAACTTCTCACACCACCTGAATGTAGTTTCTCAGAACGTCTGTGCATAGTTACTCAGACCGCCTGAATGTAGTTTCTCAAACTGCCTGAATGCAGTTTCTCAGACTGCCTGAATATAGTTTCTCAGACCGCCTGAATGTAGTTTGTCAGACCGCTTGAACGTAGTTTCTCAAACTGCCTGAATGTAGTTTCTCAGATTGCCTGAATGTAGTTTCTCTGACTGCCTGAATATAGCTTCTCACACTGCCTGAACATAGATTGTCAAACTGCCTGAATGCAGTTTCTCAGACCGCCTTAACGTAGTTTCTTAGACTGCCTGAGCGTAGTTTCTCAGACCGCCTGAATGCAGTTTCTCAGACCGCCTTAACGTAGTTTCTCAGACTGCCTGAGCGTAGTTTCGCATACCACCTGAATATAGTTTCTCACACCGCCTGGG
>NW_025207704.1:12773-13325 GCF_004010195.1 Chiloscyllium plagiosum | reverse complement strand
CTCAGACCTAAACTACTGATATTGTGGCCCTCCCACAATAGTAAACTCCTGACAGTGCGGCCCTTCATTAGAACTAAACTCCTGACCGTGCGGCCCACCCTCAGTACTAAACTCCTGAGCATGCGGCCCTCCCTCAGTACTAAACTCCTGAGCATCCGGCCCTCATTCAGTACTAAACACATGACAGTGCGGCCCTCCCTCAGTACTAAACACCTGACAGTGTGGCCCTCCCTCAGTACTAAACTCCTGACAGTGCGTCTCTCCCTCAGAACTAAACTCCTGACAGTGTGGCCCTCCCTCTTTACTAATCACCTGGAAGTGTGGCCCTCCCTCTGTACTAAACTCCTGACAGTGCGGCCCTCCATCTGTACTAAACTCCTGACAGTGCGGCCCTCCCTCAGAACCAAACTCCTGACATTGCGGCCCTCCCTCAGAACCAATCTCCTGACAGTTGCGCCCTCCCTCAGATCCAATCTCCTGACAGTGCAGCCCTCCCTTAGTACTAAACACCTGACAGTGTGGCCCTCCATCAGAACTAAATACTTGAAAGGG
>NW_025207704.1:11042-12252 GCF_004010195.1 Chiloscyllium plagiosum | reverse complement strand
ACTAAATTCCTGACAGTGCGGCCCTCCCTCAGAACCAAACTCCTGACAGTGCGACCCTTCCTCTGCACTATACTCCTTACCATGCGGCCCTCGCCCAGTACTAAACACCTGACAGTGTGACCCTCCCTCAGAGCTAAAATACTGACAGTGTGGCCCTCCCTCAGAACTAAACTCCTGACAGTGCGGCCCTCCCTCAGTACTAAACACCTGACAGTGCGGCCCTCCATCTGACTAAACTCTTGACAGTGCGTCCTTCCCTCAGAACTAAGCTCCTGACACGTCGGCGCTCCCTCAGAACTAAACGCCTGACAGTGCGGCCCTCCCTCAGTACTAAACACCTGACAGTGCTGCACTCCCACTGTACTAAACTCCTGACAGGGTGGTCCTCCCTCAGTACTAAACTCCTGAGAGAGCCGCCTTCCCTCAGAACTAAACTCCTGACAGGTCGGCCCTCCCTCAGACCTAAACTACTGATATTGTGGCCCTCCCTCAGTAGTAAACTCCTGACAGTGCGGCCCTTCATTAGAACTAAACTCCTGACCGTTCGGCCCTCCCTCAGTACTAAACTCCTGAGCATGCGGCCCTCCCTCAGTACTAAACTCCTGAGCGTGCGGCCCTCATTCAGTACTAAACACATGACAGTGCGGCCCTCCCTGAGTACTACACACCTGACAGTGTGGCCCTCCCTCAGTACTAAACTCCTGACAGTGCGTCCCTCCCTCAGAACTAAACTCCTGACAGTGTGGCCCTCCCTCTTTACTAATCACCTGGAAGTGCGGCCCTCCCTCTGTACTAAACTCCTGACAGTGCGGCCCTCCATCTGTACTAAACTCCTGACAGTGCAGCCCTCCCTCAGAACTAAACTCCTGACATTCCGGCCCTCCCTCAGAACCAATCTCCTGACAGTTGCGGCCCACCCTCAGAACCAATCTCCTGACAGTGCGGCCCTCCCTTAGTACTAAACACCTGACAGTGTGGCCCTCCATCAGAACTAAATACTTGAAAGGGTGGCCCTCCCTCAGTTCCAAACTCCTGATAGTGTGACCTTCCCTCAGTATTAAACTCCTGACAGTGCGACCCTCCTCTGTACTATACTCCTTACCATGCGGTCCCTCGCCCAGTACAAAACACCTGACAGTGTGACCCTCCCTCAGAGCTAAAATACTGACAGTGCGGCCCTCCCTCAGAACTAAACTCTTGACAGTGCGGC
>NW_025207704.1:5884-10187 GCF_004010195.1 Chiloscyllium plagiosum | reverse complement strand
ACTCCTGACAGTGCGGCCCTCAGTACTAAACTCCTGACAGTGCGTCCCTCCCTCAGAACTAAACTCCTGACAATGCGGCACTCACTCAGAACTAAAATCCTGAGAGTGCGGCCCTCCCTCAGAAATAAACTCCAAACACTACTGCCCTCCCTCAGTTCTGAGCACCTGACAGTGCAGCCCTCCCTTAGAACTAAAACACTGACAGTGTGGCCCACCCTCAGAACTAAAATGCTGACAGTGCGGCCCTCCCTCAGTACTAAACTCCTGACAGTGTGGCCCTCCCTCAGTACTAATCACCTGACAGTGCGGCCCTCCCTCAGAACCAAACTCCTGACAGTGCGAACCTTCCTCTGTACTATACTCCTGACAATGCGGCCCTCGCCCAGTACTAAACACCTGACAGTGTGGCCCTCCCTCAGTACAAAACTCCTGACAGTGCGTCTCTCCCTCAGAACTAAATTCCTAAAAGTGCGGCCCTCCCTCAGAACTAAAATCATGACACTGCGGCCCTCCCTCAGTACTAAACACCTGACAGTGCGGCACTCCCACTGTACTAAACTCCTGAGAGGGTGGTCCTCCCTCAGTACTAAACTCCTGAGAGAGCCGCCTTCCCTCAGAACTAAACACCTGACTGGTCGGCCCTCCCTCAGACCTAAACTACTGATATTGTGGCCCTCCCTCAGTAGTTAACTCCTGACAGTGCGGCCCTTCATTAGAACTAAACTCCTGACCGTGCGGCCCTCCCTCAGTACTAAACTCCTGAGCATGCGGCCCTCCCTCAGTACTAAACCCCTGAGCATCCGGCCCTCATTCAGTACTAAACACATGACAGTGCGGCCCTCCCTGAGTACTAAACACCTGACAGTGTGGCCCTCCCTCAGTACTAAACTCCTGACAGTGCGTCCCTCCCTCAGAACTAAACTCCTGACAGTGCGGCCCTCCATCTGTACTAAACTCCTGACAGTTGCGCCCTCCCTCAGATCCAAACTCCTGACAGTGCGGCCCTCCCTTAGTACTAAACACCTGACAGTGTGGCCCTCCATCAGAACTAAATACTTGAAAGGGTGGCCCTCCCTCAGTTCCAAACTCCTGATAGTGTGACATTCCCTCAGTATTAAACTCCTGACAGTGCGACCCTTCCTCTGTACTATACTCCTTACCATGCGGTCCCTCGCCCAGTACAAAACACCTAACAGTGTGACCCTCCCTCAGAGCTAAAATACTGACAGTGCGACCCTCCCTCAGAACTAAACTCCTGACAGTGCGGCCCTCCCTCAGTACTAAACATCTGACAGTGTGGCCCTCCCTCTTTACTGATCAGCTGGAAGTGCGGCCCTCCCTCTGTACTAAACTCCTGACAGTGCGGCCCTCCCTCTGTACTAAACTCCTGACAGTGCGGCCCTCCCTCAGAACCAAACTCCTGACATTGCGGCCCACCCTCAGAACCAATCTCCTGACAGTTGCGCCCTCCCTTAGTACTAAACACCTGACAGTGTGGCCCTCACTCAGTACTAAACTCCTGACAGTGCGACCCTCCCTCAGAACTAAACTCCTGACACTATGGCCATCAGTCAGAACTAAAATCCTGACAGCGCGGCCCTCCCTCAGAACTAACCTCTTGACAGTGCGGCCCTCCCTCAGTACTAAACATCTGACAGTGTGGCCCTCCCTCTTTACTAATCAGCTGGAAGTGCGGCCCTCCCTCTGTACTAAGCTCCTGACAGTGCGGCACTCCCTCTGTACTAAACGCCTGACAGTGTGGCCCTCCCTCAGAACTAAACACCTGACAGTGTGGCCCTCACTCAGTACTAAACTCCTGACAGTGCGACCCTCCCTCAGAACTAAACTCCTGACACTATGGCCATCAGTCAGAACTAAAATCCTGACAGCGCGGCCCCCACTCAGTCCTAAACACTTAACAGTGTGGCCCAACCTCTGAACTAAACTCCTGACAGTGTGGCCCACCCTCAGAACTAAACTCCTGACATGTCGGCGCTCCCTTAGAACTAAACGCCTGACAGTGTGGCCCTCCATCAGAACTAAACTCCTGAAGGTGTGGCCCTCCCTCAGTACTAAACTCCTGACAATGCGGCCGTCCCTCAGTACTAAACACCTGACATTGCGGCCCTCCCTCAGTACTACACAGCTGACAGTGCGGCCCTCCCTCAGTACTAAACACCTGACAGTGCGGCCCTCCCTCAGAACAAAACTCCTGACAGTGCGGCCCTCCCTCCGTACTAAACACCTGACAGTGCGTCCCTCCCTCTGTTCTAAACACCTGACAATGCGGCCCTCCCTCAGAACTAAACTCCTGACAGTCCGGCCCTCCCTCAGTACTACACAGCTGACAGTGCGGCCATCCTTCTGTACTAATCTCCTGACAGTGCGGCCCTCCCTCAGAACTAAACTACTCACACTTCGGCACTCACTCAGGACTAAACACCTGACAGTGCGGCCCTCCCTCAGTACTAAACACCTGACAGTGCCGCCCTCATTCAGTACTAAACCCCTGACAGGGCGGCCCTCCCTCTGTACTAAACTCCTGACAATGCGGCCCTCCCCCAGGACAAAAGTACTGACAGTGCGGCACACCCTCAGAACTAAAATACTGACAATCCGGCCCTCCCTCAGTACTTTACTCCTGACCGTGCGGCCCTCCCTCAGTACTAAACACCTGACAGTGCCGCCCTCATTCAGTACTAAACACCTGACAGGGCGGCCCTCCCTCAGTACTAAACTCCTGAGATTGTGGCCCTCCTTCAGAACTAAACTCCTGACAGTGCGGCCCTCCCTCAGTACTAATCACCCGACAGTGCGGCCCTCCCTCAGAACCAAACTCCTGACAGTGCGACCCTTCCTCTGTACTATACTCCTTACCATGCGGACCTCGCCCAGTACTAAACACCTGACAGTGTGGCCCTCCCTCAGTACAAAACTCCTGACAGTGTGGCCCTCCCTCTGAACTAAATTCCTGACAGTGCGGCCCTCCCTCAGAACTAAAATCATGACACTGCGGCCCTCCCTCAGTACTAAACACTTGACACTGCGGCACTCCATCTGAACTAAACTCCTGACAGGGTGGTCCTCCCTCAGTACTAAACTCCTGAGAGAGCCGCCTTCCCTCAGAACTAAACTCCTGACAGGTCGGCCCTCCCTCAGACCTAAACTACTGATATTGTGGCCCTCCCTCAGTAGTAAACTCCTGACAGTGCGGCCCTTCATTAGAACTAAACTCCTGACAGTGCGGCCCTCCCTCAGTACTAAACTCCTGAGCGTGCGGCCCGCCCTCAGTACTAAACACATGACAGTGCGGCCCTCCCTGAGAACTAAACATCTGACAGTGCGGCCCTCCCTCAGTACTAAACACCTGACAGTGCGTCCCTCCGTCAGAACTAAACTCCTGAAAGTGCGGCATTCCCTCAGAACGAAACACCTGACAGTGTGGCCCTCCCTCAGAACTAAAATACTGACAGTGCGGCCCTCCTTCAGAACTAAAACCCTGACAGTGCAGCCCTACCTCAGTACTAAACACCTGATAGTGCGGCCCTCCCTCAGGACTAAACTCCTGACAGTGCAGCACTCCCTCAGAACTAAATACCTGACAGTGTGGCCGTCCCTCAGTACTAAATTCCTGACAGGGCGGCCTTCCCTCAGAACTAAATTCATGACGCTGCGGCCCTCCCTCAGTACTAAATACCTGACAGTGCGTCCCTCCGTCAGAACTAAACTCCTGACAGTGCGGCATTCCCTCAGAACGAAACACCTGACAGTGTGGCCCTCCCTCAGAATTAAAATACTGACATTGCGGCCCACCCTCAGAACTAAAATCCTGACAGTACGACCCTCCATCAGTACTTAACTCCTGACCGTGCGGCCCTCCCTCAGTACTAAACACCTGACAGTGCGGCCCTCCCTCAGTACTAAACTCCTGACAGTGTGGCCCTCCCTCATAACTAAACCCCTGACAGTGCGGCCCTCCCTCAGTACTAAACTACTGACAGTGTGGCCCTCCCTCAGTACTAAATACTTGACAGTGCGGCCCTCACTCTGTACTAAACTCCTGACAGTGCGGTCCTCCCTCAGAACTAAACCCCTGACACTGCGGCCCACCCTCAGAACTAAACTCCTGACAGTGCGGCATTCCCTCAGAACGAAACACCTGACAGTGTGGCCCTCCCTCAGAACTAAACTCCTGACATTACAGCCCTCCCTCAGTACCAAAAACCTGACAGTGCGGCCCTCGCTCAGAACTAAGCTCCTGACAGTGCAACCCTCCCTCTGTACTAAACTCCTGACAGTGCGG
>NW_025207704.1:0-2629 GCF_004010195.1 Chiloscyllium plagiosum | reverse complement strand
CACAGTACTCAACTCCTCACAGTTTGGCCCTCCCTCAGAACTAAACTCCAGACAGTGCGCCCCTCCCTCAGTACTAAACTTCTGACATTGTTGCCGTCTCTCACAACTAAAATCCTGACAGTGTAGCCCTACATCAGAACTAAAATACTTGACAGTGCGGCCCTCACTCTGTGCTAAACTCCTGACAGTGCGGTCCTCCCTTAGAACTAAACTCCTGACAGTGTGGCCGTCCCTCACAACTAAAATCCTGACGGTGCACCCCTCCCTCAGTACTAAACACCTGACAGTGCGGCCTTCCCTCAGTAGTAAACTCCTGACACTGCGGCATTCCCTCACTACTAATCTCTTGACGGTGCAGACCTCCCTCAGAACTAAACTCCTGACAGTGTGGACCTCCCTCAGAACTAAACTTCTGACATTGCGGCCCTCCCTCCGTACTAAACTACTGATAGTGCGGCCTTCCGTCAGTACTAAACTCCTGACAGTGCGGCCCTCCCTCAGAACTGAACTCCTGACAGTGCGGCACTCCCTCAGTATCTAACTCCTCACATTGTGACCCTACCTCAGAACTAAACTCCTGACATTGCGGCCCTCCCTCAATACCAAACGCCTGACTGTGCGTCCTTCCTCAGTACTAAACACCTGACAGTGCGGCCCTCCCTCAGTACTAAACTCCTGACAGTGTCGCCCTCCCTCAGTACTAAACTCCTGACAGTGCGGCCCTCCCTCAGTACTAAACTCCTGACAGTGTGGCCGTCCCTCACAACTAAACTCCTGACAGTGCGGCCCTCCCTCAGTACTAAACTCCTGACAGTGTTGCCGTCCCTCACAACTAAAATCCTGACAGTGTAGCCCTACATCAGAACTAAAATACTGACAGTGTGGCCCTCCCTCAGTGCTAACTACTTGACAGTGCGGCCCTCACTCTGTACTAAACTCTTGACAGTGCGGTCCTCCCTCAGAACTAAAGTCCTGACAGTGTGGCCGTCCCTCACAACTAAAATCCTGACGGTGCACCCCTCCCTCAGTACTAAACACCTGACAGTGCGGCTCTCCCTCTGTACTAAACTCCTGACAGTGCGGCCATCCCTCAGTACTAAACACCTGACAGTGCGGCCTTCCCTCAGTAGTAAACTCCTGAAAGTGCGACCCTCCCTCAGAACTAAACACCTGACAGTGCGGCCCTCCCTCAGTACTAAACGCCTGGTAGTGCGGCCTTCCCTCAGTACTAAACACTAGACAGTGCGGCCCTCCCTCAGTACTAAACTACTGATAGTGCGGCCTTCCCTCAGTACTAAACTCCTGACAGTGCGGCCGTCCCTCAGAGCTGAACTCCTGACAGTGCGGCACTCCCTCAGTACTAAACTACTGATAGTGCGGCCTTCCCTCAGTGCTAAACTCCTGACATTGCGGCCCTCCCTCAATACCAAACGCTTGACAGTGCGTCCTTCCTCAGTAAGAGTATCCAGTATCTCCAACCGTTTCTGGATATCGCCTGGACTGAATCAAATTGGTTGATGACTAGTAAATGAATTGCTGTGGACCACTGGAGGAGACTGAAATGGATCATTCACTCAGCACTTCTGACTGAAGATTGTTGCGAATGAATCAGCCTTATCTTATACACTGAAGTGCTGGGCTCTTCCATCATGGAGGAAGGGGTTATTTGTGGAATCCCTTCCTCCAGTGAATTGTGTAATTGTCCCCAACGTTTATCGACTAGATGTGGAAGGACTGCAGAGCTTAGATCTGATCCTTTGCTTGTAGGATCACTGAGCTCTGTCTATCACTTACTGCTTATGCTGTTTGGCGCACAGGTCACCCTGCTTGTTGGCTTCACCAGGCTGATACCTGCGCACTCCATTGAACCAATGTTGATCCTCTGGGTTGATGGCAATTGTTGCAAGGGGGATATGCCAGGCCATGAGGTTATGTAGGAGTACAATTCTTCTGTGATAGATGACCCACAACACCATATGGTCATCCAGACTTGAGCTGCTAGATCTGTTCAAAGTCTGAGGAGAAAGTGAGGTCTGCAGATGCTGGAGATCAGAGCTAGAAATGTGTTGCTGGAAAAGCGCAGCAGGTCAGCAATACATTTCCAGCAATACATTTCCAGCTCTGTTCAAAGTCTGCCCTATTAAGCACCGTGATATTGCCAACCAAAATGGTGGAGGTTATTCTCAATGTGCAGGTGTGACTTTGTCTCCACAATGACTATGCGGTGGTCTCCCTTACCGATAATGTCATGGACAGATACTCCTGCAACTGGCAGATTAGTAAGGCTGTGGTCAGTATGTATTTTCCTCTTGTTAGTTCCTTCACCACCTCCCGCAGAACCAGTCACGCAGTTATATCCTTTGGGACCCGGCCAGCTAGATCAGTGATGCTGTAGTTGAGATACTGTTGGTGGTGAACATTGACGTCCCCCACCCAGAGTACATCCTGCATACGTACTACCATCAGTGCTTCCTGCAAGTGTTGGTCAGCATGGAGGAATACTGATTCATCATTTGAGAGAGGCTGGTACATGGTAATCAGCGGGAGGTTTACTTTCCCATGTGCAAACTAATGCCATGAGATTTCATGGGATACAGAGTCACTGTTGAGGACTCTAAGAGCAATTCCC